>NC_058057.1:5974827-6274827 GCF_020085105.1 Siniperca chuatsi
CCTCAGGGTTCCCCATTGATGTCCGGCCCCTGGGCCCTGCGAAGGAAAGCAGAGACGACATTGTAATTAATTGGTTTGCGACTCGGACGCGCTACTGAGGTTTCCTGCCATCCTCAGAGGCTGTGTGTGTCTGTTTGCCTGAGAAAGTGTGTCCCAGCGGTCTCTATTTGCATTTCCCACATGTCCACTAAAGAAGACTTCTTTGTCTGTCTGTGTGTCAGCATCCCATCTGCAAATGAAACATTTCCAACATAACTCAAGTGTTTCAAGTATCAGAAGTGTTTCTACTTGAACTGAATTGAAAAGCCAAATTATTATTACAAACTCACCGGATGGTAGGAAATCTTCTTTGCAACCTTAAAACTATGGCAATGACTGCGCAAGTTTAATGCTGAAACATCATTGAATGATGTCTAATTGTATTTCTTTTAAAGAGCTAAGCCAAATCGACTGGAACAGGAAATTTTGACTATGGCAATGGCTGCGCATGGCAGATGCTGCGGCCTGTAGCTTCTTCAGACTCTGCTAGCGACATTGTTTTTTTCATCTGTTCGTTTTTTTATTAATTTTTTACAGCTTTATTGCTGAAACATGTATTACCTATGACATAAATATATCATTGTCGTTATCTGAATAGGAAGCTGGGGTTTGGATTAAAAAGCAGCGGCCCTTGAGGCGATCCACCCAGCCAGATCAACCGGACCAGGCACGACAGCGGGTGCTGTGATCCCCCCAGGAGGAGAGGAAAGAGAGCCGGGATAGGAGCCATGCTGGCCCAGCTTGGATTTAAGGCTATTCCTGGCTAATGGTCTGGACGAAATGGGAGTCAGTGTGGCCAAACAGCGGGAAATCAGAGACTTTTGTGCCCACATCTTTACAGAGACCTGCTCCATCAACATCCTGGATCAAGCACTCGATATACTGATAGAGCACAAGATTCCGGCAAGATGAAAGGAGGAGGACTCTGTGTTTATATCGATAATGCTTGGTGCTCAAACACAGGCAGAGTGGACGGACACTGTTTCCCAAATTTATGTGAAGATGAAAACCATATTATCATCACTATCTCTATCTGCTGTTTACATTCCACCAGACACCAATTATTGCAGAATTTTTCGTGTGTGTGTGTGTGTGTGAATAACTGTGTAGATATTGTTTTATTTTATTATTTATTTTATGTTGCCCTATTCTAATATAAATTTAATTATCTGTTATGTTCTTTCTGTGTAGCATGAACCACAACCTCGTGTTGTAAAATTATTAATAAATTACCTTGTAAAAGTGGAAAAAACAACATTTACACAGGTGTAAATTGCCAAAAATAGAGAGAGGTCTCTTTCATGATGATATAAAAATGTGATTTTAATCACACCATTTATATCACCAGTAGGTTTAGCCTGGTCAGTTATGTGAGTTAAAAGAAAATGAAATGCACTGTCTTTTACTGTATTGTCATTTACATCATGATCTAAGAAAGAGATCATTTAATAGAACTAAAAGAATGTGATTCCTTTGTGTGGGAAGACTGAAAAATTTAAATGACTCAAGCATCTGTCAGAGTATTTGGACAATGCAAAGAAAAAATGTGTTGTAGTAGTAACTTTTATAATGTGTCTGTCTTTAGTTTTTAGCCATGCTAGCAGTGTGGTTGTAGAAATGGCAATGTAAGTCTTTACGTCTGACGGTCAGTCGATCCAACAATTACAGTGGCTTTGGTGATCTCTGACATTTTTGTGGTTAAGATTGAAATGTCCTCACAATTATTGGACGGATTGCCATGACATTTGGTAGAGACATTAATGTTCCTCTCAGGATGAATTGTAAAAACTTTGGTCATCCATTAACTTTTCATCTAATGCCATGATCAGGTTAACATATACTTTGGTTTATAACCAAAATGTTGTGTTTAGTGCTGATTAGCAAATGTTAGCATGATAACACACTAAACCAAGATGGCGAACATGGTAAATATTATACATCCTAAAGATCACCATGTCATCACCATTGTCAATGTGATTATGTTAGCATGATTATATTAGCATTTAGCTAACATTGCTGTTTTGAGCTGGGAGCTTGATGTGGGATGAGCCATTTCACCTATATTTAAAGTGAGCAAGAAATTACTCCTGTGCCATCTTTTACATGCTATGTACTATGAAAGCAAGCTTTCTCTACCAGAATCCTTATTTTTCCTCTTTTACATCCTTTTGTTTTTTTCCCTTATTTACTTTTTTCAGCTTTTTTAAAGTTGCTAGGACATTTTTTTAACATCTGGTGAGTTTGTATTTTCAAATTATTCAACAAATTCCATCAGTGGATCAGTGATTGAAAGGGCTAGATAAAAGTCTCCAGCTTAAGCTAACAAGAAAACATCAGCCTGGCACATCAACTCACATCTGGAAAGGCTCTTTAGCTTTATCTTCATGGATATAAGCTGTTTTGATATTCAGGAAGCAGATTTGTTGACTTCAACTCAACTGAAATGCTCCCAATTCATGTTTTAACAGTACATTTCAAAGGTTTGCGCAAAATTCATTCGACAGTTAGATGGAAACATGAGCTAATCAGCCAATCAGCAATTCATTAACCTATAAAGCCTGCTTTAACATGTTCCCACACTGTTTGACAATATATTCTCTATCTTCCTGTTCCAGGAGGTGGAGTGGAGATAGGTGGAGAGGGAGATCGGTGGAGAAATGCACTGTTGCATGGGGAGTCCTTGCACCAAACGAGGTCAGACAACTGGCTGAGGTGAGTGCTGGGCTTTATATGCTGGCTGTGATTAGGAGCTAATGAGGAGTAGGAGCGTGATAGGGAGCAGGTGTGGATGATTAACAGATGGTGGAGCCTGGGTGATTTTAAGTAGACCATGGTCCAAAATTATGACAGTTGTCTCAGATGAAGGATGTAGCATTCTGTTTTAGTAACATTTACAAATGCTGATTTAAAGTGGAAACAGACAGCTTTTCAAGGGGTTGAATGGCTCATTGTTTCCCTGGACTGGGACACAAGACTGAAAACTCATTTCTGCAATCTCGCCTATCCATAGCTTCTTACACAGTTTGTTTTTGTCTCCATTTATTCTGTTCAAAGTCTTTGTTACACTTTTTTTCATACATACAGGGGTTTAAGGGCTTGTCATAATCTGTTTTCCTGGACTGGGACACAAGACCTGTGGAAAGTGGAAACCCACATCTTCAATCTTGCCTATGAAGAGCTTAGTGCACTATCCTAAATGTCAACCACCGTGCAGAGTCGCATGACTATAGTCACCTTTTCTTGCTTAAATGCACAGTGGATGTGTTTACTACACATCTTCCAGAAATGTGCTCAACAGGGAGAAATGATGTTGGATGTGAGGTGTCTGTTCCCTGCAAGCTCCAAACTTTTACTGGCTTTCCATAAAAATGGCTGTCCAAATGTGTCCAGTCCTGCCTATAATTTTTTCCAAAACTCGCAAAATATGCAAAACCTACTTTTTCGAACTCCTCCTAGGCCGTGAGTCCGATCTTCACAAAATTTTGCACGTGGACTCTATGGACATTCATGATCAAAAGTTATTAAAAGAATTCCGATACTCCAAAATTGTATAGTTATAAAGGAACAACATGCCTCAGGCCTACTCACACTTAGCAACCTCGCCCATTCATGGGTTAGGGAACTCGGATTCCCAAATTGACGGTCCCCAATAGATCAGGACATGATGTGATCTGCATTAATGTTTGGCCGGGACCCCACAAAAAAAAAAAACGGCATTCCGGTATGACTTATGGTGCCTGAGCTACAATTGTTAAAATTTTCACCACAGTAGTCCTGTTTATCAACTGTCCGAACTGGACCGTTCCCGTTTGTCAAACCCTATGTCAAAAGTGCTCCCGTCTGTAAAACCCTGTGTCAAAAATGATTCAACCATTCAAAAGTATGCCAAATGTCAGATTTTGTCAATTCCAGATATTTTGACATTTGGCACGCACTTGAATGGAGAGGTCGGGAATCCCAGCTAATACATGTATTTTAATAGGCTGGGACTGCTTCTGCATACATTTGGAATGCTGGAACCAGATCAGGATTCAAGAGGAGCCTATGTTATTGACACGTGTCAGTGTACCAGGACCATCAAGTGAAAGCATGTGATTACCTCAGCCTCTGCTCAGCCTGGGGTTAGAGAGAGGACACCAGACATGATGGCCCTGCTTGTTAAGAGGCCAGGGAGGCCCTGTCACGCTGGGAAACAGCTCAGACACTGGTCCAGAGAACCACATATATTAATGTCATGAATAGAGTCAATGTCAAAGGAATTCAAGGAATATACCCTTATATTTTGACATTTGGCATACTTTTTAAATGGGTTGGTCAGGGTCTCCAAATGTCATCACCTATAGGGAAAAAAAGCTTATATTTGGAATAATTAACTGAGGATGGTATGAGAATGGACGAGTCATATGCCCTCTGTTGAAGTTGGGTAGATTGGTGAAAATGTTCTTCTTGACACCTGGCACACTTTTGAATAGGTCTGTCAGGGTCAATGGACAATGTCACATGGCAACAATATTAGAAAAATATCGACCCAAATGTCAAAAATGTCCCCATTCGTCAATATATATTACATATGGACAATAACAACAATAATAATAACATCTATCCCGTTTGTCACCTCAGTTTTCAAAATGTCATAGAGGAAACTGTACAAAATCATGGTTACTATAATAAACACATAGTTAAGGTTAGGGAACAATCATGGTCATACTTAAAAATACAGCATTTTTGGTTTGGAACAGGAAACAAACTGTTTCCATCCATGTTGTTGATCATTCCATCCAACCTCCTCTCTATAACACCATCACCTGACTTTCTGTATTGCACTCGCCATAATTACTACGACCACGGCTTTGTCAGTTGAATGTAAACATATGTCTTTTTGGGGCACTTGCTGGAATGACTGATGCTGTTGTTCTTCTTAGGAGGACAGACTCAGAATTCTCGTTGCTGTTCAGATTATTTGAGAGGTCCCTTTTCACCAAATCGAACTGTATAACCATTTGCTGTAATTGGTCAGTTCCCTGGTGTCTCTAGCTGAAGTTCAGTTGAATTTATTTGGCTTTATTAGAAGGCAGATATTAAATCACAAGAAGGTCAAGGATGACGCAATGTCCAAGGCTTATTTCCTTTATGGTACCTGATGTAAAGAGAGTAAAGATACAGGAGTTCAGGTGACTAGGTGACATTAAATTACCAACAAAAAGGGTTTTGTCCTGTTTCCTGTTGTATTTTGTAGTGTTCTCCTCTCCTTGTGTGTCTTGTGGTTTTACTTCCTGTCTTTGTTTGCTTTCCCTCCAGTTTAGATTGTTGGCCCCGCCTTGATTGATTGCACCTGTGTCTCGTTGTCTCCCCTACTTAAGTGTATTTAGTCCGGGTTTTTTCCTTTGTTCAGTGTCAATTTGTTGTTTGCTTGGACCTCGGATTTCATTTATTGCCTGCTCCTTGTCTTGGACTGCCTTCCCAATTTGGACCTCTACCTGCCTGACTTTCCATATAAGCCTCTCCTGTAATAAACTGATGAATTGCATCTGCTCTGATCTTGTCTGCATTTGGGTCCTGTTCCTTGTGTTCCCTGCTCCCTACATTATCATATCTGATTGTGCTATCACACTGTATTTGGAAATGCAAAATTAACATGTGCATTGTGGCAAAATGCAGACACGGCAGGAAATATTGTGGACAGGGTTGTAAGCAAAAACTGGAGGCGCTAGCATTATCTAGCTAAACAGTGTTCCACAAGTTGTAAATTACAGCTTCTTATCAAACAATTAATTGTCATTAACCTTTGTCGTTGTCTTTGCACTCACTGCAGCCAAGCAGCATCCCTCTTTCTCTGCTGCTTGTATTACTTGACCTGAAGGTGAGCTGAACTGGCTGGACATCAGAGAGCCTTACTAGTAAAGGCCCAGCCACACCAGAAAGTGGCCAGTGAAATTCATCCATGCTTCTTTACGAAAAAACTTCATTGGTCCCCAATGCTTGTACATTTTGTTCTCAGGATCTTACTAATCACTTCATTCATTTTTGCGACATATATCCTCCTTGTGAGGATTAATTGTTCTGGACTGCTTATGTACTCCATGCGTACACACTCAATGCTAGATTGTTCAAGCCTGGCTTGAGTTAATGATTAGACACGGCTGAATTGTTAGTAGAAAGGCTTAGGCCTTAAGTGAAAATCAATGTTAATTCAAACCAGGCAAGTGCAGATTTCATTAGCTGCATTGATGGAATAGCCCCCTGCTCTGCTACCTAGTTTGTTTTCCTTTGTTTCATGTTTTTCTGTCAATGTTTCCTGTTTTATTTTGTATTTCTCCTCTCCTCTTGTGTCAGTAACTTCACTTCCTGTCACTGAGTGTTTCCCTCAAGTTTTCAATTCAATTACATTCTATTTATATAGTTTTAAAAAGCCATTAAAGCCTTTTGGTCCATTACTTTGTGTTTCCTGCTACTGTTAGCATCGCAGTGTGATAGTACTAACTGACCAGCCATGGACCCAACAGACAGTGATTTTTGAACTTTATGATTTGGTTTCATTAAAATCGTATGGGTTGTTTTGTTTTTTCCCCCCACCAAGTTACATTAATAGGAAGATGAGAAAGTTTCATCTGAAGATTTCTGGAGAATGAATGGCTGCTAAACTTACTAAAACTGGATAAAGTAATTCTCTGAAGATCAATGTTCATTAGAGGAGAAGCTGAAGTGAATAAGAACATGAATCCAGTGACCAAAGGTCTGTTTTTGTTCTTGACATAATTAGGTGGAGTCTGTGTGCATTATAGGGGGTATTAACAACACCTGCTATGCCCCATTAGATGGATTCAGCAGATTTAGATGTGCTGTCATGCAGGAAGGAGGAGGCATTCATTTACTGTCAATATTGCCCAAAGTTATTGATAGAGCAAAGACAGAAATAGAATCTCAAAACCTCCTTGTGCGCTGGTATATTTAGGATACGAATGACTTTTCTGATGTTCCTTGTGCTGACTGTGAGCTATTTTCAGGGAAGTAGATGTGTATCCATTTGATTTCAGTTTCAGAATTTTGAATGTTAGTTAACACTATTATTTATTCATTGCATTTGATTTATAAAAGTAACTGATTCTAAGACAAATAACTGGCTTACAATAGAAGAGAAGTAATTGTAGTTAGAAATCCAATTTTAATCAATATCCTGGCATATTTGTAAACAACACTGCAGCTGACATACAGTAGATTTTGAAATTGTTTGACATTTTGGGTAATATTGTCATGGTTTGGGGGTTATTTCCTGTATTATTTTGTAATACTCTCCCTCTTGTGTCTGTTAGTTTTGCTTCCTGTTGTTGATTGCTTAAAGGGGTTTCACCTGTGTCTTGTTGTCTCCCTCCATTAAGTGTATTTAAGTCTGTGTCCTTCCTTTGTTTTTCGCCAGGTCATCCCCATTGCTATGTTGATTCTGTCTTGTCTGCCTTTGGACTTATGCCTGCATCTGTCAGTAAGCTCTCAATAAACGGTTTCCAGTTTAACCAGCTGTAGTTTCACATTTACTGTGTAAACATGAGAATATCCACCAAAAAGCAAATAAGTGTATTTCATGTAATGTATAAATACTGCTTTAAAGAGCAACTTACTACTGAACACTGATGACAGTGACAATTTAAGTTGGCAATTGCCACTGATATTCCTCATGCCTGATTTAAAACTGAAGAAGTCTCGAAGCGAGAGAGCATGGGCTATCTATTATTATTCTTCACTTTCTTATCTTAAATTGAAGAGGGCGATAAAGTTGTCAGATCCATCATTTAGTTGCTTCTTTAGGAGTTTCCATTTAAAATGTTTAGCAACACTTCCTTGAACCATAGTAAAAATTTGAGAGTGCAGGCACGGCAACTACTACGCCACCATCTTGCTCAGAACTATACATTCTGTATCACTCCTAAGGATAATGCAACCCCGTGACCACTGAAACTCCCACCGTATCTTGATCCAGAATTGCTCTTTTATCCCGTACTCTGGACATGTTTCAGCCAGATTTTTTTTTAGTCAGTGTTAATAAAACAGTTATTGTAATGGCTCGCATTTCACTCGTGTAACTGCAATCAAACAACGGAAGGTCACAAGCTCTTGATCTCTATCTATATAGATTTTAGATAACTGTAGCAGTATGTAATAGCTGGATTTCTACCAGAACAGAAACCACTCTTTATACCTCTTGGGGTTGTGGAAATTCTACTTTTTTAAAAATTATATAAACCATTAAAAATCCTCCTTGATTAGCTGGAAAATGCATCGTCACAAAACAGGGCTGTTTTCTGAGCTCATTAAAAGTTGACTTTGGTTCTCACAGAACAGCGACGCTACACACATGCTGATCTTACCAACCATGATGCATTATTGTAGAGTAAACTACCTAACAGTATATAATGTAGTTACAATGAACACAACCTTAAGCATCTACAGTAGTAAAATGCAACATACTGCTATGGTATACCCTTGCTGAACCCAAAAGCACGACCGGGACAGTAGAAGTAAAGTAGTATGGTTCCGTTTATTTAGGAAATACAATGAGGACCCAGGAGTGTGGAGGTAATTGTTGAGAGCCAATGGCCTGGGTGCAGACAGTGGGCTGACCAGAGGCTGAGGAGAGCAGGCAGGCAGAGGAAGAATCACGGGCTGAGGTTGAGCAGAGGAGAGCTGCGGTGAGGTTTTGTTGTGACATGTTTATCTGTTAGGTTAATTTGGTAGCCACATGCTACGTTGACGCTGATGTGCCTTTTAACATGGTACCGTTATCTTTTTTTTTTTTTAATAAATCTTTATTAAGTTTCAACAAGTTCGATACAAAATTACAAAAACAAAAGCACAAACTTAAATACTTCAATACATATCATATATGAATATTATACATAATACAAAGTGGTAAAAGTGTGATCCTAAACAGATCATACATCACTAACTTGGGGCGACTGTGGTTTAGGGATAGAGCGGGTCGTCCACCAATCGAAAGGTCGGCAGGTCAATCCCGGCTTCCCGCAGCCCACATGTCCTTGGGCAAGACACTGAACCCCAAATTACTCTCGAGGGCTGTGCCTTTGGTGTGTGTGTGTGTGTGTGAATGAGTTACTTCCTTTGAACTGATGAGCAGTTGGCACCTGCCATCAGTGTGTGAATGTGATTTTTGTAATTGAAGCACTCTGAGTAGTCGAGAAAGGCTAGAAAGGGGCTATATAAGTACAGTCCATTTACCATTAATTTGACTCAAACACAACCGCACACATGGTGGAGAGAAACTTTAAAGCTCCCACATTACATGTTCCTTGTTTCTGACCATGTCGGTTCATGCTCGTACACACGAAACATATGGAGGCAGAACAAAGAAACATACACACATTCCTTTTGGCGCGCACACACACACACACACACACACACACACACACACACACACACACACACACACACACACACCCTTTGATCTGTAGTTTAGTGTATTTAGAGTTAGTCTTATTGTGTGTTTTTGCTTTATCTTTTTAAATAAATGCATGTGTATAATTATGCTGGCCTTTGACCTGTAAATGAGCAATACACTAAGCCACTACGTATAATCTAAATGTATCTCAGTCTAGATAAGAGCTGTTAAACTGCTGAGAACAAAAAGATTTGTCAGTTTGTGTCTTATATTAGTTTTCACACAAATAGGATTATTATGGATCACGGATGGGAAGCTTATATTCTGAATAAACTTTCCATGCTTAGCTGTTAATGATAGATAGAAAAGTAGAGATGTATAAACATACATCCTTTGTGACTTACTGTCTAGTAGTGCAGTACTGCTGCATCTCTTGATCAATGTACACAAGTGTACATTTCAGCTTTTACAATAGTTTTGCAGGGTTTACTCTTATTTGGTTTACTGACAACACTAAACAAACATATCAAACTATCTCAGGGATAGAACCATAAAATCCTGGACTTCTCCCATTCCACCAATCATGTCTCAGAATATGCTAAAGTGAGTTATACTATACAGTACAAGTTGATTTAAACCCAGGACATGAGTCATGACTTAGATCTTATGTCTTATATCATTCCTGTGACCCCAATGGTACACACTAGAAACATAAATGACATCCTCTGTTTACTGCTGCAGCGCAGCCTGAAGCTTCCCCGACAGCACCCTACATAGCAGCGACGTCGGTATTACAGAGGAACATAGTCACTACATCATGTTCCATTTCTGCACATAACTTAGGTTGCAGATATTAGGTAAATTAATACAATTTCCGAATAAATAATTATAGTATTACAATAATTCCAGAAAGCGGTGTCCAGTCCATCAAATGGAAGGAAGTCAGCAGAAATGGCTTCTTCTGCTGTTTTGTATAACTTAATTACAGCGGAACTGCATAAAACAAAGATTTAAAAAGGAAATTACTAACATAATTTAGAAACTGCTTATCTGTAGGTTGCTGATGCATGACATTGTAATTAAAATTGACCTAAACATCATTATATTCACAGCACTTGCAGTGTGCAATGGGACCCTGAAATGCTCAGAGGCAGAGGCATTCATCAAGTGAAAACCAGGACTTGTCAAACCTTGAGATTGAAGGATTAGACAGTCTCTTTTGTCATGCAGAATCAAATATATTAATCAATGTGTTATATTGTGTGTGAGAAGAGTGTGGAACTCACCATCTTCTGCATTAACAAACTATTCTTTTAGAGATCCATAATAATGTGTGATCATTTGAGATAGTTTTAGTAGTGTAAGTCCTTGCTTGCCACTCTAATGACATATTGCCAAGAATATTTTCTACTGATTGCTTGTTGTCTTAAACTTAATATTAATCACGTGAACATGTCTAAGGTTACTGGATGTTACATAGGAAATGTGAATATGTATCTACACGACAATTAATTTTATTATGGCTGGTAATAAGAGGAAATGTAAGTGAAATGCTGAATTCCACAGCCCTCAGAGCACGGGTGTGTGTGCGCTAAAATTGCAGATATCCAACAATTCTGAAAGAATGAAGATTGCTAAAAGAAGGTTGTGCCATCTGAGATCCAACACGACAAGGTTGGAAAAGAAGAGAACCTGGGCCTCATCCACCAGTCACGTGGTGCAAAGGAGAAATAGAGAGAGAGATGGAAAGACTTAACTCTTAAAGAAAGAAACTCTATTAGCAAACTTAAATTGCTGATACCAGATTAAAGAAGTTGCTACATCCACTTGCAGCACCGGAGTCCTAACGAGGACCGTAACAAACTTTAAACTCAGCCAACAGCTGGCAGACACTCACACCACGTTGCAGTCGGAACCAAACTTCATCAGCCTGCTTATGAAGGAAGAGATCCGACTCAGGCCAGAGTTGCCCTGTGGGACTGACAGCGTGTCCTGAAACATGGAACTCAAGAGTTTCATCCGGAACCGATGGCCACCGAGTGCCCAAAGAAATGGCCCTGCCTCTCCTCTTTCCCTGCTCAGCCAAAACTCAGGTGAAACAACAGATACTTTTCTGTGACATTAGGGTTTGATGCTTTAGCTTAAAAAGAACAATTATGTAAATAAAAATTAGGATATCTCATCAATGTAGGTATAACTAAATTACTTGTTATCAGGTGATAACAGGTGATTAATAATCCCTAATAATAATCTTCCTTTGGCTTTCCAAAACTTCAGTTGCTGAACGGTGCCTATAGTTTAATTGGTAACTATTAAAGTGGCCCCATAGTTGTTTCCTGTGTTACACAAGTTAATACCGCTAATCAAACAATCATTCACTGCATCCTATGTGTCAAATGGTCATTCATTCACTTATTAATTATTCATCGCTGTGTTCATATTATTCATTCACATTCATTCATGGTTGCATTTATCTGTTCATTTGTCTAGTAGTATAGTTCTTTGTGTAGTCTAGTGTGTGTGTGTGTGTGTGTGTGTGTGTATAGTTAGTAGTTCTTGCTTGTGTGTATGACATATTCCGGTCACTGTCCCGAGACAAGAACTCTGTCGCAACTTCAGAGCGAGACTGAATTTCATATTAATGAAATTGATTGATTATTTATTAATTTCTCCTTGTAAAGGAGTGATACTTCGTATTAAAATTAATTTACTGAGTCAAACACTGTTGTTTAATAAGAACGCTGATTTTATTCAGATAGCCGGAAGTGAGTGTAAACCTGGTCCTCCTTCTTACCAAAATTAAGGTTATTTGATATTATCAGTTTAATGCATTTAAACCTTGAACTTGCTACATTGCTGACGGTACACCAAACAATAAATTGTTTGCCTGACTACATCGGCTGTATGTTGCGTCCCTTATCCCTAGATATCTGCAGGATTGTAACATACACATTGATTGTATCTAGTCTGCAAACCTATGTCAAAAAGAAATATGTCGTGTATAAAATAAGAACTTTACTGCGTGATGCTGTTAATGCAATATGTGACACTGATAGATCACTATGTTGTCCTAGATTTGAAAAGCAGACAGAATATGTTAGACATGCTATGCTACGAATGCAGATAAATACACAGATGTGTAATCTACTCTAATTAATTGTTTTCCTATGAACGATAATGAATTCCACATGGGTCATGTGTTTTGTTTTTGTACTTTTAGTATTGATCTGTGTGTGTTGATGTTAAACAGAAAGCAACATGCGGATGTTGATAATGCAATGTTTAGTAGGCATCAATATGATATGGGCCAACTTGTTCTTATCCATTATTGAAGCCATGTCTCATTTTGAATGCCTCAAATTCTAGCCAGTGTTTATATGCATTAGAGAAGGTCTTGTGTTGGCTGGCGTATGCTCCATCATATGTCAACGCCAGTGTGTTGGGGGTATGAATTCACAGCCATGCAGCATAATGCATAGTCAAAGAGGTCCAAGTTGGTACACTGCATGAATGTATCACGGTACGCAATACATGCTTTACGCAACACAACAAGATTGTTGATTCCATATGAGCGCAGCTCAAACTGAAAATCAAAGCCCATGACGCACTGTATTGTACCACTGCATGAAATCAGACCTTTCTTTATCTGACATGTTGTTATTATAACCATAACAGTATGGCGCAGGGTACGGACCTACATAGCTATCATTCTCAGCGCTCAAACGCTGCAGGAGCCTTTGACAAACGCATTGGAAGAAAACTGAAAGAATCAAACCATCTCTGATTGTACGTTGTATCTCTACTATTGCGCATGGTCAGTTTTGGTGTCATACCCTGTTTGGTAAAGTACTTCAGCATGAGGTAATTGTCAAATCTAGATGCATTGTATGCGATGAATTCAAAAATTTCTGTATTTTGGCTGTCTTCATTTTTTGGACAAAGAGTTTGACGCATGATGCACCGGAAGACCACCATTTTGTTTTCGAAATAAATCGCAAACAAAATTGGCTTCATGTTTATGTGTTTGTGTTTCAAAGTCATAAAAGACATATTTAGTCTGTGGACTTGATGGTTTTTCAGGTTGTATACAACACTGATGTTGTATGTCTGATCAGAACAGATCTCCGCAATGTCCACATTTATCTTTCTGACATTTGTGTCCCGCAGCATTTGTTCTGACTTACTGAGTACAGAAGGACGCAGTCGTTGCAATATTTAGTGTGATCGCACGGCCAAAATCTTTTGTGATGTTTGGATTCTGTCACGTCTTTGTGTCAAAACATAACTGCATCGACAATCTGGACATCGTATGGTTTTTAAATCTTGTTGCTTGTGACATTCTTCAGACAGACATACATCACAAAAATATTTACATTTGTGGTATGCCTGAGCTGTGTAACCCTTATTCACATAAGTATGGGCTTCCAAAAACTCATATTTTGTTTTATATCATGTGTTCGTCATACAGGTAGAGCCATAGTGTTTTTGGGTGGGGTTGGTCTCGTGTTTTTGTTTTGGTTTTTTTTGTGCCGTGATTGTGGTGAAAACTAGAATTTTTAACACCCCTTTGTGGTTTGGATTAAGCCCTACATTCTCATGGATTTGTCGCACATTCTTGAATTTCATTCTCAGACGTGTGGGTATATGTGTTGCGCTAAACACATGCAGAAGTTATTGTCTCTGTTTGATGGGACATAGAGAAATGCCTGTTTCTTTTGAATAATCTGATCATATGGTGCGTTTCCCAATTGGCGGCTGTAACAATGAATTCAGGCCGAGCTGATGTCATTCTGGTATTGCTTTGCATGACCTGTTCAATTTTGTTCAGAAATGTTTTGGCTTTGTCGTCATCACCTGCATTTAAAACCACACATACATTGATGGACCTTTCAGTACTATATTTAGAACGCAGTCTGGTGCCGCTTTATTTGTTGAAAAATTAACAATGTCTGTTAACTGATGTGTTAGTATATACATCGCTAACTTCATAATGACCATGCTGATACTATATCTAGTCTAGCCTCTAGTCTAGAGGCTTTCTAATTTCAATGCTGTTAAATTTCCTTCTCTCTGTGATCTTAAAATCGGCCATCCCACCCGCCCGTCTTATGCATTCAGCCAATTCAGCGCTGTACTGTTTGTATTGATTTTGCGGTATTTTATTACTCCCCACATTTGAGCTTTTTCGGCTTTGGGGTCTGGCTGTCTGTATTGTCTTTGCGGTGCAGGGGCCCCTCCCATTTGAGATGTTTGATTATCAGTATTTGTTTCAATAAATTCTGAGGCATCTCTTTTCAGTATACCCAGTTTTTGCAATAGATCAAGACTCTGAGCAGGGGTCATTTCTACATCCTCAGATAATATGTCAATTTCGTTTTCGGGTGTGGGTGATTTCGTTTCGTATTCAAGCCATTTTCTTGACTGTCTGAATCTGTATCACTAACCAGGAGGATACATAATCATTTTCACTGATGCTTTCATTGTCGCTGATTACAATACCGCATTGTTTGCCATGTTTTGATTTGCACAGGTGTTTACAAGACATAATTAAACACTACAAAATAAAACAAGTGATATCAGACACAAATTAAATGTTGTGCATAGCATACACACTTAATCAATTAACTATACAAAAATTATATCGAGCATTTCCTTTATCATCCCCACCTCTCATCTAAGATGCACAACCTCTTTTTCAATTTTATGGCATTTTCTTACTTGTTTTAATGCAATTCTGGCTTTTTGGCATTGTTTACTACCAGAGTCTTTGTTGCTCTACATGTTAACAGTTGCGCCTTACTATGTCTTAACAGACAATCATGTTAATTTTGTGAATAATTGATGTGGTTGTTTTTACTCTTTGTACCAATGATGTGGTGCGTTGTTTCTTACTGTGAGCAGATTGTTCCTCCTCCAAGGGAAAGTTGTTTTCATCCCAACACTGTATCTGCGAATCAGTCCAGTTTAGCAGACAAGAAGGGCCTGGAGCTTCTGAATGTTCCTTGGGGTGATAATTCTGCCACCTCTCAAGTCGTGTGTTGATGGATTCTGGAGTATCTGTGATCTCAATAGGACTGGTCGGGATTGCAGGTCCTGGGATTGTGTCGGTTGTTGAATGTTTGTTCCGTATCCCTGCAAGGTTTTGAAACAATACCTCATTAAATAATCACATTCTGACGCTGTTTCATTTACTATGTTTGAAACAATATATTTACCTGTATCAGCTTTTGTTTGTTGTGGGAAGGACAGTATGCTTTTGCAGCTTGGTATGTAGTTTGTTGTGTACCTAATGTTTCTCCTGTATGCCCCTATTTAAGCAGAAAACATACACAGACCCATACACAAGTCTAATTATAAACAGTATTATATGAACAGTAAAATTGATTGTGCACATTTGGATACAGAACACAAACTGTAATTCTCAAGGTTTTTTGGCCGGAGATTTCTTCATTGCCGACTTTCATCAAAGAAATGCTGTTCCTCAAGAAAAATGATGAATATAAGTGTTTTTAAATAAATACATATGCTCTATATTCGTGTCATAGACAATGCAATACTCTGTGAAACAAACATATAGCATTTAGCTAAGAAAAATCATCTCTTACTTGATCCACTGCCGGACTTTTCCTCCTTAGCCAGATCTGTTTTTGAAAACACTTTGTAGAATAAAATAAAAAGACAAAAACTCTTGTAACATCTTAAATAGCATTTAAAATGAAGTTTCGTTAATACTTACAAGATGCAAGAACCATTTCTACAGAGTGTAGTTGTGTTCAATATTCTTCAGGCATGAGGAAATAAAGCGACACGCAGCCTCCGGGGGAGGATCTGGTTGATGCCATGGCCCTGAAAAAGACTATTCTATTTATAGACCTCTCTTTTTCACATGTCATAAAATTAACACCCCAAAATACAATTTTTTTTAATTTTATTTTAAATAAACTGTTTTATATAAATACATTCACTCTAAGTATTAATAAATATAACTTCATGATCTTTTGTAACAAAGGCAACTCCTACTCCAAAAATATTTACTGTATTACAGATGAAAGACTGAATTGGAAAAAGTCATTAAGCATCCATGCAAGAGGTCCATCATTCTTCTCATTCAT
Source organism: Siniperca chuatsi (assembly GCF_020085105.1). Classification (NCBI taxonomy): domain Eukaryota; kingdom Metazoa; phylum Chordata; class Actinopteri; order Centrarchiformes; family Sinipercidae; genus Siniperca; species Siniperca chuatsi. The sequence goes on from NC_058057.1 coordinate 5,991,367, forward strand.
TAAACAGCAGTTTTTTCCCTTTACTACTGTCAGATCAACACACACATTGAGAAATATACACATCAATGTAACAACTTGGGAGCCAAATGGCTCCAGCACACACACACACACACACACACACACACACACACACGCGCGCGCGAATGCATGCTCTCATGCATGCTCTCATGCATGCACGTGCATGTGGAAAAAGGTGTATTTTATATACTGCTGGTGTGACTGTGTTGCAATGGCAAATGGTTTACATGGCTCACGGGTCAGGTGGGAGGGCCCCTTGGCAGAATTTTGCCTAGGGCGGATGGCAAGGTAGAGAGAAATATGTCAGAAACTGACAGGTTTAAGAACAGAATGTAAATTGCTCTGATGTTCTGCACAATGTTTTGATATGTTTCAATATTTGATACACAGAAGAGTGCATTTACAGAAAGGTTTCAATTTCATCAGCTGTAGTATTGTGCAGGGCACTGCCAACAGTATCTAGAATGAGCAGAGGGTTGTCTCCCCTTGTTATATTGTTTTTTACAGTTTGTCAAATTATATCAATCAGATTTTGTAGTCTATGTGGACACACGTGCACCCATGGCAACCCCGAAACCACAGAGCCTCCCCACATAACAAGTCCAAATTTATCCTGTCTTCACCAACTAACTTCAATGATTTGTTCATCTAAGCGATCAACCTGTCTCTTGGACCTCATCCCTACTAAGCCGCTTAAAGAAGTTTTACCCTCAATTAGCACTTATTTACTAGATATGATCAATCTGTCTTTATTAACAGGCTATGTACCACAGTCCTTTTTAAAGTAGCAAGTACTTTAAAGTAGTAGTAGTAGTAGTAGTAAACCTCTTCTTAAAAAGCCTTCTTGATCCAGGGGTTTTAGCCAACTATAGACCTATATCTAACCTTCCCTTTCTCTCTAAGATCCTTGAGAACGCAATTGCCAATCAGTTGTGTAACTTTCTACATAGCAATAGTTTATTTAAGGATTTTCAGTTGGTATTCAGAGTAACTCAGGTGAAAAAATATTATACTTTTTAAAGAATGTACTAAGTACACTTTAAGTATGTAACTGTGCTTTGTTGCCTTCAAGTATAAGATGGTGTAGTCCCTCATTCGTCCAGGAGTGTTCTATTGTAGAAAAGGTTTCAGTTGTAGTCATCTGGACACTGTTTTCAGAATCAAGACGTTTCAACTCCCATCCGGAAGTCAATTGTGAATGACTTCCGGATGGGAGCCGAAACGTCTTGATTCTGAAAACAGTGCCCAGATGACTACGACTGAAACCTTTTCTACATGCCTTAAGTGTAAGTGTAGTACTTGGGTATACCTGATGTGCAAATAGTATGCTAAATTGGCGCAACTTTTTACAAACTTTAAGTTTACTGAAGTAAACCAGTAAAACTCATGATTCGTGAGCATTTGAAACACACTTGCAGTACAATTGTATGATATCACCAGTGTGTTGGAATATACTTACACAGGCATTACAGTTCAATTGTTAGTACTGTAGAAGTGTCTCATACTCATTACTATTATTCTAGCATGCCTCTGTAATATTTCAAATGCACTTATTTACTACTTTGTGTGCTATTATGTTCTAAATCATGTTGTGTTATGTTTTATCACAATTTAAGCATCATAAAGGCATGTATTTTAAGTATGTTATTATACTATGATGTAGATTAGAAGTGTATTTGAAACGTATTTTATCACTGCTTATACTTCAGAATAAAAGTGTATTTTGAAGTACAATACTGTATTAAGTGCTACAGAAGTATAATTACAATATGTCACTTTTAACCTTCACGTGCACTTTTAAACTACTTTCTGGTACCATTTTAGTACACTCCTGTTCCATGACAAATTGCACTTCAATTGAGGAAAAACACAATTTTATTGACATTAAAAGATTAATACAAATTTTACAGACTTTACAGCTTTGTGAACAAACAAACAAACAAAAAACCTGCCTTCTTTTGGGTAAGTGGAATTCTCCAACAAAAAATGAGCCCAATCGACAAAGGCATGTTAAAGGGGTTTTCTTTCACTCAAGTTCACTTTCTAACACTTTACTTGAAACTGTTTATTTTGCTGTTATTAATGTGGCCAGTTCCTGGGTAAAAAGCAACATTCTTCTGCTGCTGATTTCACCTACACAATGTTGCAAAAATCAGGCACATCCTGTCTCAAAATTATGCTGAAAAACTAGTGCATGCATTTGTTACTTCTAGGTTGGATTATTACAATTCCTTATTATCTGGCTGCCCGAATAAGTCTTAAGACTCTCCAGAATGCTGTGGAACGTGTACTGTGCTTCTCTGCACTGGCTCCCTGTAAAATCCAGAATAGAATTTAAAATCCTTCTCCTCACCTACAAAGCTCTTAATGGTTAGGCACCATCATATCTTAAAGATCTCATAAGTACCCCATTACCCCACTAGAACACTGCACTCCCAGAATGCAACAGTAGAATGGGAGCCAGCGCCGTCAGTTATCAAGCTCCTCTCCTGTGGAATCAGGTCCCAGTTTGGGTTCAGGAGGCAGACACCATCTCTACATTTAAGAGTAGGCTTAAGACTTTCCTCTTTGATAAAGCTTATTGTTAGGGCTGACTTGCGTGAGTCCTGAACCATCCCTTAGTTATCCTGCTATAGGTCTAGACTGCCAGGAAACGCCCATGATGCACTGAACTCCTCTGTCCCTCTGTATGCAGTTTTATCTCATTAATGCATGTTACTAACTCGACATCTTCTACTGTTGTTTTGTGCTTTCTCACCTCTCTCCTCCGTTCTGTCGCTTTCAGCAGGTATTTCTGCCTCCGGAGCTGCAGAGTCTGGATCTGTGATTGTGGGCCACCTACTGCCCCTGTGTTCCTGCTCGACAACTCCTACTACAATTGTTATTATTATTCTTATTACTATTATTACCATTATTATTCCTATCACTCCTTTTATTATTACTGTATTAATATTACCATTACATTATTATTATTATAAAATTCTAGGTGGAATTTGCATTGTGCTTTTGCTATGATATTTTTTTATTTATAGTGCACCAGAATATTTTCTATCTGTATTATACCTGTTGAGGGAGGAGTGTCGGTGTGGCAGCACACATACACACAGTCTGCTGCTCCGAACCACGGTTATGAGACTTGGTTTGCGGTGACCAAAGTCTCCATCATAACATGAACGAGAGTTTCACTTCTCTGTGGCAGTAAACACAACACATGGGCCCACTGATAGCAGCGGTGTTACATCACGAGAACCTATAGACATTTATGGCTGACCATCAGTAACATAACATTTTAATCAGCATGTATTTTACTGTGGCTACGAGTACGAGTGATATGCAGGACTTTGTCACTTTTTTATCGACGGGTGATAGATGGTGACCTTTGATTAAACATGAATTAAACCCCGCCCCCTTGAACCTCCCTCCCTCTGGAAGTGGGTGGCGCTATGCATGGACCAATGGGAGTGAAGCAGGCGTGGCTAGCAGGAGCCAATGGGAGCGAAGTAGGCATGGTGAATGGGGAGGGGGGGAAACCCTGTAAATTAAATAATGATAAAATAATTCAATCATTTAAGTGAAAAATAGTATCAAAAGTATAAAAAATAATTTACAAATTTACCATCTGTAAAATCTAATCTTTCAGGAGAAAGACATGTTCTTCTCTGTTGTCTGTCTGGTGCAGAGTGAGGTGTGAATGAATTGGAAGAATGTGGGAGGGTTAGGCGGAGCTTGCGTGAACCAATGGGAGCGCAGCAGGCAGGGTTAGGGTAATCCAATGGGAAAATAGGTTAGGAACAATGATTTTGTGAAAATGTGAACAAAAAAATAATTGATTCAAGTTTTGAACACGTAGTACAAAATAAGGGTAAATTGCCCATAAAATCTGGAATTTGAGGACCTTTTCTCACTCTTATGTTGAAAAAGATTATATTTAAAATTTTCACAATATCATAAGGGGAAATTACAAATACTGCCTTTAAGACAGAGCCAGATGTCAAATGTACTTGAAATTTCAGTGTGAAACTCTGTGTGTGAGATCTGTATAATAAACATCACAAATGATGAGAAAAAGAAGTACAAGAAAAAAGCAAAATCTCAGAGGCTAATCTCTGCACTGAAGACACACACACAGAGGAGCCCAAGAAGGTTAAGAGGTCAACCCTTGTTTTCACACAGGGACCCTATAGAGACAGGGGACACCCAGTGACGTAGGCAGATATCAAACTGAGACACAGAGTAGGAAGACATCTGACAACGGGAAATGGCTCAAGCAGACGGTAAATTACTAATAGCTTTAAAACTATATTTCATGCATTTTAAACCTTTAGGCAAAAACATAGGGAGATCTTCATTCTTTGCAGTGACTCTAAGGGCTGAGCCTTCAAGCAGAGGAATCTGGCAAGTACAGGTCTACATTGTGTATTTTTAATAAAGAAATATTTAAAGACTTTTATTTCCTAACATGATTATAAATTATGTCTTTCAGAGTCATCAACTGACACCTCATCTGATACTGACTCCTCATCTGTGCTTTCTGAGGATGTGGTATTACCTGGTGAGTTGCTGCATTTTTAACCAATTTTTACCTAATATTTATCAAAAACTTTTTCTCATGCTAGACCTATGGGGCGGTTTGGACCAATATTTCCAAGAAGGGCTATCACCATCATCTCAGCCACAGGATGACATGATTGTGCTTGCCTGTGCTTGGCAATCAAAACATTAGTCGTTCTCTAGAGGCTGTCCAGCTGACCAGAGGAGATCCTGGGGATGTGATAGCGCATCATTATTTTGAAGAACTGTCATCTCACCAGGAGCTTGCCTCAACCACTAATCAACCGCTGACAGCTGTGGAGAGGTCTAGTGCTCAATCAGCGGACAGAGATCCAGGATTCTCACCGGGTTACAACCACAGAAGAACCAAATCCAGTTCTGAGAATCCACACCTGAGATCCCTCAGGGCTTCCAGCAAAGGGATTCCATCTGCACGCTGTAAGTCTGTTTGCTTCGAAAATTGTTTTACAGTGCATTGTGAGACTATTCAATCAGGTTTATTTCTGCCTTATAAATGTAATAATTACCCAGCAGGGAAAACATGTACCCTTCCTTTTCTCTCATTTTACATCATAAGCAAACACGGAAACTAAAAGAGGCTGTGTTGTAAAATGTCATTTTCGTTTAAGGTATTTTTGACTCTGTGGTTGTTTTAAGCTATTATTGCCGTTTGAGTTATAGCTCTTAAGTGTTTCTCATAAGTATTTATACCTCACATGGTATATATATATATATACATAAACTTTGTCCTTCACCCTCCTGCGGGTGGTCTCACCACTCTCGCCTCGGGCACCACTCTCGCCTTCACCTACCAAGCCTTCTCCAGCTCTTCTGAGCCCTTGGTATTTCTCTAGTTTCTCATGTTCCTTTTTCCTAATGTTGCCATCACTTGGTATTGCCAAGTCAACCACAACGGCTTTCCTCTGCTGTTTGTCCACCACCACGATGTCTGGTTGGTTCGCCATTACCATTCTGTCAGTCTGAATCTGGAAGTCCCACAGGATCTTGGTCATTCTCTACCACCTTTGGAGGTGTTTCCCACTTTGACCTTGGGGTTTCCAGTCCATACTTCGTGCAGATGTTCCTGTACACTATGCCAGCCACTTGGTTATGGTGCTCCATGTATGCTTTTCCTGCCAGCATCTTACACCCTGCAGTTATGTGCTGGATTGTCTCAGGGGCCTCTTTGCACAGCCTACACCTTGGGTCTTGTCTGGTGTGGTAGATCTGGGCCTCTATTGCTCTGGTGCTCAGGGCCTGCTCTTGTGCAGCCATGATGAGTGCCTCTGTGCTGTCCTTCAGTCCAGCCCACTCTAGCCATTGGTAGGTTTTCTTGATATCAGCCACTTCAGTTATGTTCCGGTGGTACATCCCATGTAGGGGTTTGTCCTCTGTCAAGGTATGCTAACCTCTCTCCGAGTTGGTTGATGAGAAGGGATCCACACGAGACCTACAAATGTCTTTCACAAGTATTTATATCCCCACAAACAATACAAACAATACAAACAAACAAACAATACAGATATATCTGGAGACACAGCACAGTATGTATGTCACCATGGGATTATCATATCCACAGTACCTTCCCCCACTTTCTCTTATCTAACTGTTAGTTAGTTGCAGTCTATGGTGCAGAACAGCTGCTGGCCTGAGATGTTGCATGAGTTAGACTTGTACAGAGACAAACATCTTACATACAGGGTGTATGCAGCACAAGCTATCAATCATAATAACACAGCCCAAGTTTTCATATCCACAATTCCCCCTTTTGATCTCTCATAAGAGATTACTCCTAACACCATTTTCCAATTCAAAAGTGTCCTCGTGGTCCGAATCTGGAGCCCCTAAAAGAGGCATCATACTATGCTGTTTAGGGCCTTCCTGCTTCTCGATTGTGGAGGTGATAACCCTGACACATAGTGCTCTGGCACATGGAATACAACAACAACCACAAGTTACAATAATAGCTGCAAAAGTAGCAAGAGATAGTAAAATACAAAATTGAAATTACAAGTAACACTCCTAATACAGTTGTAACCGCTGCCCCCTTAGGACTGCCCCACATCCCCATCTTATGACTGGAACTTTTCTATTACTTTGTACTGAAACAGCAACCTCTGTTTCAGGAGATTAAAACCCTCTAATTGTTTCACAGTCTTTTCCTTCTGGATGTGGCGTCGTCTTCAACTTCTGGCTGGGAATTGTGTTCGTCCAGCACACTCTTCTATGACCTAAGTGAGAGGTTACTAGCACTTCACCTTTTGCAGCTGTTTTTGTCACTGATTTCCCTCTGGGTACAGGGGTTGACCTCCCTGTACGTTTCGACCGCAGACCAGAGGATTATTCTGCCTCTTTGGTTGGGGTCTGGGTGTTCTCCGACTCAGCCGAGCCAGTGCTTTCAGCTTGTAGTTGCCGTAGATCTGCTCCGATCTCCTAGAGGCTTCGTCCTGGCTCCTCGGCCGCCGTGCACTGGCTCCAGTGGAACCAGGTGTCGCCTTTACCTTTTACCCGGACCACATGTGATGTTCTCTCTGTGACCTCGAACGGTCCGATCCACCTGGGCTCTGACCACTTCCTTTTGATGACTCTCACTAATACCCACCGGGCTGTGGGTAGAGTGGATCCTTCTGTCAGAGCCTGCCTTTCGCCAACCTGTTTGGAGAAATCTGAGACAAGAGCTTGCAGTTCGTTAAAATATGTCTTGTGTTCCATTTTTTTCTCCTTCTTCCCCTAGTCCCAGAGCGGCACTGGGCCCCGGAAACTGTCTTCCTGTCAACAGCTCATATGGTGTAAACCCTGTTCCTTGATTGAGGGAGCTCCTGATTGTCATCAGGGCCAGGGGTAATGCATCCACCCAATTCAGTTTTGTCTGTGCACAGATTTTACCCAATTTTTGTTTGATGATCTGGTTCATTCTCTCCACCTTACCTTGTGACTGGGGGTGGTAGACAGTGCCGAAAGAGTGTTTCAAACCCAGCATCGCTTCTACTCTTTGTAGATCTGTGTTTTTAAAGTGAGTGCCATTATCTGATCTGATTTTTGCTGGGAAACCATGTCTGGGAATGTAATGATTAATCAAACATTTTATCACCGTAGCGCTGTCCTCCTTTTTTGCTGGCCACGCCTCTGGCCACCGTGTGAACGTATCAACACACACCAACAAATACCTAAAACCTTTCACTGGATCAATCGTAATAGGGAAACACCCCATTTCTGGTCTCACCACCGGCTTTGGATTAAAATGTGAACAGACTATACAACTTTTTACAAAATGCCTTGCCATATCTGCTAGGAACGGATGCCACAAGTTCCTATTCATTTGGTTTGCCCACACATGCCCCAAGCCATGTGCTTCTCTCAGGGCTCTTGCCCTGATACCTGGTGGGAGGACCATTCGTCCGTCCGGCCACCTCCAGAGTCCATTTTGCTCCATAGCTCCTCTCTGCATCCACACTGCTTTTTCTTGGGCCCCCGCCCCCTTTTGATATTCTTTTACTGCCTCTGCAGTGAGTTTGGGTTGTAATTCAGTCTCTTCACTGGTTATCATTTGGTACATTTGCAAATACCCTGCCGGCCTTTTTGCTCCTGTATCTGCTTCCTGGTTCCCTTTAGCTACTGGAGTGCTAGCCTGATCATGTCCTCTACATTTTACCACTGCCACTTTCCTCGGTAATTTCAAAGCCTCCATTAACTCTTTCATCTCTCCCTCATGTTTAATGGGTTTTCCCCCTGCTGTCAAGAACCCTGTTCTCATCCATTGTCTCATTTCCAAATGTACTGCCCCTGCAGTATATGCTGAGTCGGTATAAATTGTGACGTCCCCCATTGCCCTCATTTCAAGGCTTCTGTCACTGCAACCACTTCCTCTCTCTGTGCTGACTGCTGTCCCTCTAGCTGCTCTGCTCTGATAGTTTTATATTCTGTTTCTGTCTGCCTGACTACCACATATCCTGTCTTCAACCCTAATTTGTCATGTTTGTAGCAACACCCGTCAGTGAATAATTGTTCTGAACCTGGCAAAGGCTGAGCTTCCAAATCTGGTCTCACTTTGACATCTATTGTGATTTCTCTCACGCACTCATGTGGGTCACCTGTCTGCCATGTTGGTGCCTTCATGTGTGAAAGTCAGATTTGGTGCTGCTACCACACCGTGTGTTGTTAGTATCGTCAGGGGGTGTCCCATCACTATATGGGCTGTTTTCTGAAGAATTTTTGCCACGCCTGCTGCATGTTGTGCATGTAGGATGTTGTTTTTCCATTAAGTCTAGCATAATGCTAACAAACAGTACATTAACACTTGTCTAGCTCCCCCTTTTTTCTGAATCATCTCAAGAGAAGGGGAGTGTATAGTTGGGTAGAGCAAGTTCCGTCGCTTGGGACAGTTTCTGCTTCAGGTCAGTAAAGCATTGCTCCGCCTCAGTGGACCAGTCGAACTGAGCTTTAAGATTTCTCATACCTTGTGCATTTATCATTTTGCGAAGTGGTTGTGTGAGGCCTGTATAATTTGCAATATAGTTTCTGCTGTAACTTGTGAGACCAAGGAATGAAAGGATGTCTTTAACTGTAACGGGACGGGGATGATGTAAGATGGTTGATGTGTGTGCATGTGACAAGCCTGCCCCCTTCTGTGATATTACCCGCCCCAGGAAAGAAACCCGAGTTCTGATAGCCTGTAGCTTAGATTTGCTATCCTTAAATCCTTTCTCCGCTAACCTGAGCAAAAAATTGTTTGTAGCTTTAGCACACAACTGAGGATTTAGAGCTGCAATCAACAAATCATCAACATACTGAACAAGAGTGCAACCTGATGGTAACTCACAACCACTTAGAGCCTGTTTTAGAACCTGATTAAACAATCCTGGTGACAATGCGAACCCTTGTGGTACTCTGGTGTACTGCAACTGCTGTCCCTTGTAGGTAAATGAGAACATTTCCCTGCACTCCTGAGCTCAAGGTACACAAAAGAATGCATTAGCTAAATCAATACAAGTGAACCATTTCTGTTCTGGTGTGAGGTTGTTGAGTGCAGTGTAAGGGTTTGGTACTGGAATGGTGGGTGTGGCTAAAATGTCATTAATCGCCCGAGCTAGTTCACCCGAGCAACTGACCCAGTCAAATACTACTTCTCACTCAACTTCTGCTTTATCACTTTGTTAACACCGCTGGGTATCCGTGAACAAAGAGGGGAGGCTTTTCGTATTTGAGACACTCAATTTAGTCTTTCCCTGGAGAATTAAGACAGGGACTCCAACCCCAGACACAAATAATATCACACAGAAAATTCCTACTGAGGACTCGAACCTCAAACACAATCAAACAATGTTACCGGAAACAATTTTGCTGGGGACTCGAACCCCAAACCCAATGAATACCTTTTACCAATTTCAAAGTCTACCAACTAACAGTGTGGATCAAAGATCCGAACACCGAGAATTCGGGGGACCTCACCTCCCCAGGCCTCTAACCTGGCTCACGTAGGACTCGAACCCTGTGTTTCGTACCCTCGTCAGGTTAGCCAAACCGAGGTCAAGGTATTATTATCATCTCTTTTCTTCCACAAGTCTCTCTTTTAATCCCAATTTAAATTTACTGGACTCACAATTGTTACCACTTGCTCTCAATTTCGTTATTTTCCAATATGCAGAGTTTGATTAAACAGGTCCTGCTTACCTTTTAGTTGCAGCCGGCTGTGAGCCTTAGGTAATCACCGTGGTCCGTCTGTTCAGTTCAGAATCTCATTCTCATCCCGGACGAGCCCCCAAATTGTCGAGCTAAGCTAACCTCTATCCAAGTTGGTTGATGAGAAGGGATCCACACGAGACCTACAAATGTCTTTCACAAGTATTTATATCCCCACAAACAATACAAACAAACAAACAAACAATACAGATATATCTGGAGACACAGCACAGAGACCTCTCCACGCGCTCTCCCCACTATGTCTGAAGTAGCAGTACAAAGGCAGTTGGTTATATGGCCTGAGCTCCTCCTGGTACACAATACTACGTAAATGCCTAAGGTCACACTTCCCCCCTTCCTCTTGATCTTCACAGGCCGCTGCATTCCATTCTCGGGTGTGATCAGAGTGGCTGGTCAGTGAGGCTATACGAGTCACCCCCAAGCAATGAGCAAACAACCCATATCAAAAGGGTGTAGGCTCCAGCCTGGCAACACATGTGCATACATTTCCTCCCACTCTTTGTCAACCCAAATCACCTCTGTATGTCACCATGGGATTATCATATCCACAGTACCTTCCCCCACTTTCTCTTATCTGTTAGTTAGTTGCAGTCTATGGTGCAGAACAGCTGCTGGCCTGAGATGTTGCATGAGTTAGACTTGTACAGAGACAAACATCTTACATACAGGTGTGTGTATGTGTGTATGTATGTATGTATATATATATAGCTCAACTAGTAGCTCAGTGTTCCAACATTCACAAGTGGCAACTGCAATCACAACTTGAGATTGACGAGATACAACACAAATGCTACGGCAAGGGGGAGCCAGGACAACAGGTCAGAGGGGAGCCAGCGGCGGCTCCCCAACCAGAGATTGGGTACAAAGCCCCAGTGCAATCACGCTGAACGAGGCAGCGACTGACCTGAAAGATAAGATCATGGCGAGGATGAATGCAAGGCAACCCCGACTCCAATTACAACGGCTAAGTGAAATACCATCAGAAAGTCTCTAGAAGAAGAACTAGAAGATGTGAATGCAGCATTGAGGGCGATCCCTACCACAACCATGACTGAAACCAATGAGCTGATATACGCCTCAGCAGCAGTGATCCTCGAGATGCTTGGCTATAAGAGCAACCATGGGAGCCATGAGAAACAGTACCCACCATGAAAACGAAGGCTGGAGGCAAAAGTCAAGGAGGCCCGGAGAGAAGTGAGCCAACTGACAGAGGCTGAGAGAGGTGCAATGAGAAAGCAAGTACAACCAGATGCCCATACCTGAAGCAATCGAAACTGCCAAACAAAGGCTCCAAGCCTTGGCCAACCACCTAAAGAGGTACACGAGAGATAATGAAGCCAGAAGAATAAACCGGCTGTTTGCAACTCCGACTTGCGAAAGTGTACGCTCAATGGCAGGGTAATAACAGCAGAGCAGACCCACCAAGGCTGGACTGAACAATACTGGAAAAGTATATGGGAGAGGGAGGCATCACACAACAGCAATGCACAGTGGCTGGTGGCTCTGAGAAAGGACCACAGCAACCTCCCTGAACAGAATCCAGTAACCATCACAGAGGCAGACATCCAAGAAAGAGTCTCAGGTATGAAGAACTGGACCGCACCGGGCCCTGACAGGATCCACACCTACTGGCTAAAGAAGCTTACTGCACTCCACAAGTGCCTAGCAGCACAAACGAGCCAGCTGCTAAGAGATGGGCCACACCCTGAATGGCTTACCAAAGGGTGTACAATCCTGATCCTGAAGGATCCTGCAAAGTGTACAGTCCCATCCAACTATCGGCCAATAACCTGTCTCTCCACAACATGGAAGCTCATGTCAGGCATCATCGCGGCAAAGATAAGTGGACACATGGATCAATACATGAGCAAAACACAGAAGGGCATTGGCAAAGGGACCAGAGGAGCCAAACACCAACTCCTGGTGGACAGCACAGTCACCCAAGACTGCAGAACCCGACACACCAACCTGTGCACTGCCTGGATTGATTACAAGAAAGCATATGACTCAATGCCACACACATGGATCAATGAATGCTTGGAGATGTACAACATCAATAGGACTCTAAGAGATTTTGTTGCAAACTCGATGAGGCTGTGGAAAACCACCCTTGAGGCCAATGGCAAGCCACTTGCACAAGTATCCATCAAATGTGGCATATACCAAGGAGATGCTCTGTCCCCACTGCTGTTCTGCATAGGTCTGAACCCCCTCAGCCAAATAATCAACAAGACTGACTATGGATACCGACTCAGGAACGGGGCCACCATCAGTCACCTCCTCTACATGGATGACATCAAGCTATACGCTAAGAGCGAGCGGGACATCGACTCACTGATCCACACCACCAGGATCTACAGCTCTGACATTGGGATGTCATTCGGGCTTGAGAAGTACAGTCGAATGGTGACAAAGAGAGGGAAGGTAGTCCACACAGAAGGGGTCTCACTCCCAGAAGGAACAATAGCAGACATTGAGGATGGTTACAAGTACCTTGGAATAGCACAGGCAAATGGCAACCTCGAAGAGGTAACAAGAAAGACAGCAACGGCCAAATACCTCCAATGAGGAAGGCAAGTCCTAAGAAGTCAACTCAATGGCAAGAACAAGGCCCAGGCAATAAACAGCTACGCCCTGCCAGTGATCAGATACCCTGCGGGAATAATAAGGTGGCCAAAGGAAGAGATACAGACCACAGATGTTAAGACGCGTAAGCTCCTCACCATGCATGGAGGGTTCCATTCCAAATCCAGCACCCTGAGACTGTACGCTAGCCGTAAGGAAGGCGGCCGTGGACTAGTGAGTGTGAGAGCCACTATCCAGGATGAAACATCCAAGATTCACAAGTACATCAAAGATAAGGCCCCAACAGATGACGTGCTCAGGGAATGTCTCAGGCAATGGAGAACAGAGGAAGAGGTGCTGGAGGAGGGACCATCATGGGAGGACAAACCCCTACATGGGATGTACCACCGGAACATAACTGAAGTGGCTGATATCAAGAAGTCCTACCAATGGCTAGAGCGGGCTGGATTGAAGGACAGCACAGAGGCACTCATCATGGCTGCACAGGAGCAGGCCCTGAGCACCAGAGCAATAGAGGCCCAGATCTACCACACCAGACAAGACCCAAGGTGTAGGCTGTGCAAAGAGGCCCCTGAGACAATCCAGCACATAACTGCAGGGTGTAAGATGCTGGCAGGAAAAGCGTACATGGAGCGCCATAACCAAGTGGCTGGCATAGTGTACAGGAACATCTGCACTGAGTATGGACTGGAAACCCCGAGGTCAAAGTGGGAAACACCTCCAAAGGTGGTAGAGAATGACCGAGCCAAGATCCTGTGGGACTTCCAGATTCAGACTGACAGAATGGTAATGAATTAGTAAATGTGATTTGTAAATGCGATTTGTAAACAGTTTTCAGACGCTGATTTTTTATCATGTGGATAAATTGCCATGATGTTGATTTTAAGGTTTTTCAATTTTGTTTATATAGCGCCAATTCATAACAGAAGTTATCTCATTGCACTTTTCCTATAGAGCAGGTCTAGACCGTACTCTTTATAATATTATTTACAAAGATCCAACAAATCCCACCATGAGCAAGCATTTGGTGACAGTGGCAAGAAAAAACTTCCTTTAAGAGGCAGAAACCTTGGATAGAACCAGACTCAATGGTGGGCGGCCATCCGCCGCTGCTGTTTTTTAATAGCGTTTGATTTTTATTAGGTCGTGGATCAACACACACATTAACACACTAGTAGCTACTGAATTGTTAAAGAGTTTAGCAGACTCAGTAGCACACAATCTTGAAAATGAGTCAGGTTTTCAAAACTATTTACCTGAAAATGATCTAAATGAAAATGGCACAGCCACTACATCTAACAGCTTTGAACAGCCAGTAGAACCCTCCTTGCTTTAAATCAAGCTCTCGCTAACCTTGAACAGTCAGAGAATGAATCATTACTAGTTGAAACAATCAGAATAAATAACGCGCAGCTTGAACAAACACCCACAAACCATATCAATCTCAGCATACCCAGTACTCCTGTGCAGCAAGGAGGTGCTCGTATTTCACCACAACCAAGTGTTATGCGGCGAAGTCAATTTGCAAATTATCAAATCAGACAATTGTTAAACTTCCCACCCCGCCTAACGCAGATGGAATAGTGGACTGCGGTGTATATTACAACACAACTTTCAAGAAGTGGATACATTGCTACAGCAAGCATTGATGCATACGCGTCTCCTCGAGATGCGGTGCAGTTCGAGCTTAGCAGGCAAAATCTCCATAGTAACATTTCGGTCGTCTTACAGAATGACGAGTTCTCCAGCCTAACCAACTCTTACACTCTTACTCTGTGTTGTGCAGTCCAACTGGGTCGTTATGGCTGATGGTCAGCTAGAACTTATCGTGGAAGTGATCCAGAACCCTAGGGGCGGTGGGAAACGAATTCTGTGGAAAATGCTAGACTGTAATAAAAATAATCAACTATGTTTTGCCATCTGTCTGGCTCATCAGAGAAGCCCTCGAATGCGGTAGGCAGATTCAAATTTAAGTAGGGTTAGACGATCAGACCGCTGTATCCTTTAGTGATCGCAAAATTTGAAAGGGTGTTGGACTGTAAAATTATAGTGTTTTACAGGACCAAGGATGACAGGGCTCTCCGCAAATTCTTGACAGATAGCCGAAGACGGAGTAAAACCCTGATTTTGTTTCTCTTCCAAAATCACTGGTGGTGGTTAAAAATCTCAAAGCCTTTCTAGGTTCGCCTTATGTTTGTGAGCACTGCTTTACAGGTTTTAATAGCGTGTTGGGCCATACTTGACTCTGAGACAGAGGTTCATCAGTGCTACATCCAAACGTTACCCCTTGAAACAAAACACAATGAAAAAGTGGTGTTTTATGATTTTGAAACCTAACATAAACGAGAACGGCGTTCATGTTCCATTTTTAGTGTGTACACGAACCTTAGATGGTAAAACATGGAGCTCTCAGGGCACAGATTGTGCCAAAGAGTTTCTACTGCATTTCAGACAACTTTTGTACAAAAATGCAGTTTTATAGTACACAATGAGCGAGGTTTTGACAGCTATCTCCTTATCAAAGCTGTGGTTGAACTCTTTGATTATGCAAGGGTCAAAAGTAATTTGTGTCACCGATAGATTACAAAGATACATTGACTCTGAGGCCCATTTGAGTAACACAGGCGAGTACCCACTCCCTCAGTCTTACGGTATTGAGATCATGACAACGGAGCAACTAAAAGACTTTTACAGCTGGTACAAGACGGTGCAGCACGGCACATTCCAACTTCATGAAAGAGGCACGCCTCTATTGTCAAAATGATGTGGACATTCTCGCTGAGGGTTGTGTGCTGTTCAGAAAATAGTATATCGATGAAACTGCCGTTGATCCCTTCAGCCGAGTGACCATTGCGTCGGCATGCATGAAGGTGTTTCTTACAAACTTTCTACCACCGAAAACTTTAGCTATCCCCTCACGGGACGACTACAGGCGACATTTCAAAACATTTTCAAACACCAGTATCCAATGGTTAGAGTGGTTGTCACACACCCATGACATCCCTATCCAACATGCTTTAAATGAGGGGAAAACTGTTGGGGCGATTCTGTATGTATGCTGAGATCCCTGGGGTGAAATATGTCTGAGTTTCTAGGATATTTCTATCACGGCTGTTCAATTTGCTATCAAGCGCACGACACCTGTCCTCTGATGGGCCATCACTTCAGAAAGTTGCAGGCCAGCCATGAGGAGAAATTGCGTGAGTTAGAAGCTGTGCATGAGGTAAAACCCGCCAGAAGCTTCGCTAGAAGCTTCGTCTTAAACCATCATAAATTGACATTTTAGCGAGTTTTCTATGCAACACTGTTTTCCTGGCCATTGTTTTACCTATATGTTTTAACTTGGTAAATGTTTTCAGTCATTGGACGTATGGATCATAAGTGATTTTAAGCTGGCTGCAACTTGATGTGGTTTACTGGACTGCCTCCACTGCTGCTAGCTTAGCTAGGTTTGTTTTTAGCCCGGCGGCTAGGCTAACTGGTCGCTTTTGCTAAGGACTTGCTCTTTAGCACTTTTATGGTCTTTACTGTGGATTTTAAACTTTGAAGCACTCTCACAGACTAACTGCAAGCCTGAGTCTTGTCACCTTATGTCTCAAAGCTCAAGAAAAGTATCGCCTGTCTGGAAGCCGAGCTCAGAGAAAATGACAAGCTCATCCTGGAGTTCTCCACTGTCGCCTTGGCCCAGGCAAAGCACCTTGCAGTCCTCAGCTCCTCTGGCTGCGGCAATCAGACTGCGACCATCCTCACTCCCCTGACAGCTCCACTCCAGCACTGGACAATGATCCCACTCTTCCGTGGCTTGGCTCCATCATCACTGGCGCATGAAGCCGTTTCAGCTAAGCCTGAAGATCCGTGGCTCCTCATGGGTGCAAAGCCCAAAGCAATTGCCATTTCTACTCCATGCCGAGCCCCAGTGGATGCACAGTCACTCGTCTTCGGGGTTGGTGAGAAGGCTCCGGTGAGATCGACTCCACGTCAACCGGAGCACTGGACTGTAGCCTGTAAGGACAGACATGGTGCAAAGCGCCTGCCTCCTCCACCTTCACATTGGGACCTCCCGCTGGCCAACAGGTTTGACATCTTGGACACGCAGGACTTTCCTACACTGGAGGGATGCTCTCTTTTTCCAGCGGTCAAGTCTTCCTCCTCCTCTCACCGCAAGTTACAGTGGTGTGAAAAAGTGTTTGCCTCCTTCCTGATTTCTTACTTTTTTGCATATTTGTCACACTTAAATGTTTCAGATCATCAAACAAACTTAAATATTAGTCAAAGATAACACAAGTAAACACAAAATGTAGTTTTTAAATGAAGGCTGTTATTAAGGGAAAACAAAATCCAAACCTACATGGCCCTGTGTGAAAAAGTGAATAGCTGAATTCCTGTGGTAATTTTATTTTCAATGATTTATCTTTTCTACAGATTTAGATTTTAGGTTCTTAACAGAATCCTGGTTACGTCCTGGTGATCAGTCAGCTGGCTGAATTGTGCCCTCGAGATTATGACAGCTTTAGCTGCCCTAGGGTTTGTGGTCGAGGTGGGGGCCTTATTACGGTCTATAGGAAGCATTTAAAGTGTAACCTCATAGCTTGCAATGATTTTTCCTCCTTTGAAGTGCTCATGTTTAAACTTGGTGGCCCGCTCCCGGTCATATTTGCTATTATTTATCGCCCCCCTAAACCAGCTGGCTCCTTCTTGTTGGAACTCCAGTCTTGTTTTAAATTATGATAGCATTGTTCTTTGTGGTGATTTTAATATTCATGTTGATGACTCTTCTAGTGCCCTTGCTGCAGATTTTTTAAATATCACTAACTCTTTTAACTTTGTGTCTAGCCAAACTCATTCCCGTGGCCACACCTTAGACCTAGTTTTTACTTTGGGCCTGAAAACTCCATCTGTCAGGGACATGTTTGTATCTGATCACCTATACATCGTTTTTAACTGTGAATTAGAGGCTGCTAGTACTGTCTTATCCCACTGTAAGTACACACGTGTCCTTAATGAGCATAGTGCCTCAAAATTCTGTACACTGTTCAATTCTCCTGGCAATGTGTTTAGAGTTGGTTGATTATTTTTACTACCTGTGTTCTTCAACCTTAGATTTCATAGCTCCTCTGAAAAATAGACCCAACCCAAAGACTTAGAAAACAGCCATGGTTAAATAACAGTATTCAAAGCTGTAAAAGGAAAAGCAGAAGAGCAGAACGCAGATGGAAGAAATCAGGTCTCCAGGTCCACTTTGTGGCCATGAAAGAGTTATTACTCCTTTATAATAGGATGGTGAAGGATGCAAGAACATGTCATTTCTCTGCACTTATTTCTGCCCATCAGCACAATCCCAGATTCCTATTTAAGACTGTGGATCAGTTAGTTAACCTTGCCTCTCCGTGTGCTCCTGCTGATTGTGATGCTAATTGTGAAAAGTTTCTTTTGCACTTTGCTGGTAAGGTGGAGTTAATTAGATCTGGTATTACCCTGAATCCTGCCTTTTTAGATGTGGATCTCCTGCTCAGGGATTCTTTCTGCTGTTACTCTGCCTGAAATCGCAGACATCATGTCTCTTATGAGAGTATCCTCCAGCCCTCCAGACAAAATCCCAACTAGGTTTTTACTGGAAGTTATGGATTGTATTGCGCTCCTTTTGCTAATTATTTTTAACAGTTTGCTGTCTACTGGCTGCGTCCCAGATTACTTTAAAATTGCTTGTGTCCAGCCAGTCCTAAAAAAAAAACAACCTGGGATTGATCCCACCCTCCTGGATAACTATCGTCCAATCTCCAAACTACCTTTTATTTCTAAGATTCTCGAAAAACTTGTATCTAAGCAGCTTCTTGCTGTGGAAAACAATAATACCTTTGAAAAGTTCCAATCTGGCTTTCGTCAACACCACAGCACTGAGACAGCCCATCTCAAAGTCACCAATGACCTTTTAATGAATGCAGATGCAGGCATGTGTTCAATTCTTGTGCTGCTGTACTTAAGTGCTGCCTTTGACACAATTGATCACGGCATTCTTTTAGATAGACTGAGGCACTGGGTGGGCATATCTGGCACTGCACTAGACTTGTTCTCATCTTATCTGTCCAATAGGAAATTCTGTGTCAGCATTAATAACTTCATGTCATCCTTTTCCCATATCAAGTATGGTGTGCCTCAAGGTTTAATTCTGGGACCAATACTGTTCTCCTTATACATGCTTCCCTTGGGTGATGTCATCCACAGACATGGTATTTATTTTCATTATTTTGCGAATGACACTCAGTTGTACCTCCCTGTCAAGCCCACTGACCTTAGTATGCTGAGTTCTCTGCAGGACTGCCTGACAGACATAAAAAATTGGATGTCGATAAATTTTCTTCAGCTCAACTCAAATAAAACTGAAATCCTTGTTATTGGGCCCCAACACATCACTAAACAAATACTGCCATCTACTGGTAACCTGTCACAACATATCAAGCCTGTTGCAAGAAATCTTGGTGTCCTTTTAGCAATTTATGTTTTGAGCAACATATCACTGAGCTTGTCCAATCATGTTTTTATCACCTCAGAAACATTGCAAATATCCGATCTATTTTAAATCTTAGTGATGCAGAAACTGTTGTACATACAGTACTTTTATCTACTCACGCCTTGATTATTCTAACAGCCTGTTCACTTGTCTTATTGACACAACTGCAGACAAAACTCAGCTGCTAGGCTATTAACCAGGACCAAGAAGTACGACCACATCACACCTGTTTTAGCCTCTTTACATTGGCTCCCTGTTTGTTTTAGGATTGATTTTAAAATCTTGTTGATTACTTTTAAGGTCTTAAAAGAGCTCTTAGAAGAGCTTGTGTTTACCCTTTGTCGAGCATGCGCTGAGCTCAATTTGCAGGAGGGTCCATGTCAGCATAGTGCTGACTACAGGGCGTCACTCCTGAATTTAACAAGGCTTTGGAGATGGGCTATTGGATAGCTGAAATGACTGAGGTATGGCACTTTGATAGACAGAGCAATTCTATATTTGTCTACTATATGCACACTTTTCTGAAAGGTAAACAGAAAGCTTCGGGTTACCCACCCGACATTGTAGATCAGGAAAGCAGAGAAAAGTACATCAGTGCATCATGCAAACCAAGGGATTTTGCTGGAGGCTGATAAAATCAAACCAAACCCTGCTAAAAGACAAGTCTAAATTATGGCTGAACTCCTTTTGGGGTAAGTTTGCACAGAAATGCAACCACACACAAACAAAACTAGTCAGACCCAGAAGAATTCTTTACCTCATGTTTTCTGAAAAATATGAAGTCAAGTACTTCTCCTTCGTCAATGACAAAGTGGCTTTGGTACAGTGGTCTTACAGAGACCATTGTATCCCACCACCAAACAAGGTAGATAGCTGCTTTCACCACAGCCTATGGGCATCTAATGTTGTACAGTTATCTGGAACAGCTGCAAGACAGTCCTTTACTGCGATACAGACAGCCACATCTATGTCACAAAAGAGGGAGAGACGCGGCTTAAGCTTGGTAATTACCTGGGAGATTTGATGGACGAATTAGGGGGCGATAGCATCAAAGACTGTGGGTCCAACAACTTATGGCTGTGGGTCCAACAATTTATGCTTACCAAACTCGAAACTACAAGGTTGTTTTAATCAGAATCAGAATCAGAAATACTTTATTGATCCCCATAGGGAAACTCTTTGTTACAGTAGCTTGCCTTTCGTCAGTGCACACAGGAGAAGTACTAGAAAATGATATGATACACTATAAACACTATAAAACAGGTCAGAAAATAAATTAAGTATCAGGTCGGTGTAAGTATAAGATAAACTAAGTGTCGAGTACCAAGTGGGTTTACTGGTTGATGATGAAAGTACAGTATAAAATACAGTGTCACCAAATATGTAATAAGTAATAGTAATAATAAGCGGAGGTGCATGTACTGTCAAGAGTAATAGAGGTATATGATATCAATACAATAAATAAGAAAAACTAACATGGGAAAACTAATATTGCACGGGAGTAGTACACAGAATATTGCACAATTATTATTAATTATGGCGGAGATGTAATGCTCAATGTCCAGTTTAGTGACCTAGGGTCAAACAGACTAACCCTTAGAGGGAGGAGTTAAATAGTTTGATGGCCACAGGCAGGAATGTCTTCCTGTGGCGCTCTGTGGTGCTTTTTGGTGGGATAAGTCTTCCGCTGAAGGTGCTCCTTTGCTTGACCAGCACGTCATGGAGCAGGTGGGAGACACTGTCCAAGATGGCGTGTAGTTTGGCCAGCATCCTCCTCTCTGACACCACCGCCAGAGAGTCCAGCTCCACCCCCACAATGTCACTGGCCTTACGGATCAGTTTATTGAGTCTGTTTGCGTCCGCATACAGGATAGCACTGGCCACCACAGACTCATAGAACATCTTCAGCATTGTCCGGCAGATGTTGAAGGACCTCAGCCTCCTCAGAAAATAGAGGCGGCTCTGGCCCTTCCTGTAAACAGCTTGAGTGTTCTTGGTCCAGTCCAGTTTGTTATCTAAGTGTACTCCCAGGTACTTGTAGTCCTCCACAATGTCCACACTGACCCCCTGGATGGAAACCGGGGTCACTGGTGCCTTGGCCCTCCGTAGATCTACAACCAGCTCCTTTGACTTTGTCACATTGAGCTGCAGATGGTTCTGCTCACACCATGAGACAAAGTTACCCACCACACCCTGTACTCCGTCTCATCACCACCGCTGATACATCCCACCACAGCAGAGTCATCAGAAAACTTCTGAAGCTGGCAGGACTCTGTGTGGTAGCTGAAGTCTGTGGTGTAGATGGTGAAGAGGAAGGGAGAGAGGACAGTCCCCTGGGGGGCCCCAGTGTTGCTGACCACGCTGTCTGACACATAGTGCTGCAGGCGCACGTGCTGTGGTCTGCCAGTCAGGTAGTCCACAATCCAGGACACAAGGGGGGCATCCACCTGCATCGCTGCCAGCTTCTCTCCCAGCAGGGCAGGTCGGATGGTGTTGAAAGCACTGGAGAAGTCAAAAAACATGATCCTCACCGTGCTTGCCGTCCTGTCCAGGTGGGTGTGGATGCGGTTAAGCAGGTAGATGATGCCGTCCTCAAATCCCAGCCGGGGCTGGTAGGCGAACTGAAGGGGGTCCAGGAGGGGTCTGACCATGGGCCGCAGCTGTTCCAGCACTAGTCTCTCCAGGGTCTTCATTATGTGGGAGGTCAGTGCCACCGGTCTGTAGTCCTTGGAGCCACTGGGGCGTAGCGTCTTCGGCACAGGAACGAGGAGCCGGTGTGTCGAATCTGTTAAAGAACAGATTAAGTTCGTTGGCCCTGTACAAGTTGCCTTCAACTCCTCTGCTGCCAGTCGATCTGAAGCCAGTGATGGTCTTCATGCCGCTCCAGACCTCCCTCATGTTGTTCTGCTGGAGTTTCCGCTCCAGCTTCCTCCTGTACTTCTCCTTGGCTTCCCTGATTTTCACTATCAGGTCAGCCTGGATTGCCCTCACCTCCTCCCTATTACCCTCAGTAAAGGCCATCCTCTTGGCATATGCTTAAAGGCATTACGGAAATGCACCAATGCTGTGAAATTGTCAACTATATTAGCGTCAAAGACCTGGTTCAGGATCATGTGCAAAATTCTGCCGAGAGGGCGGTCATTGAAATCCCTCAGCACAGTATTGTGCAAGATAAGAAAGGCTTCCTTCTAAACACATCATTCCAAAAAAAGTTCAGAGTTGTATATGATAAGAGGTGGCTTCTGAGTCTATGACAAACATTGCCTTTTGGTTATTGAGGAGAAAATGTTTTCATCCGAAGAAATTGATTTTGACCTCAGGCTGAAAGTGCCCTTTTTTTGTGGCTGTGGCAAGACTTATGTTGTAAAGTCTGTTTTGGAAAACTGTAATCATGTGATGGATATACTGCCTGATAACATTATATTGATTTTTACATTGTTTTTTTACACCGTTTCAACCGTTGTATGCTGAACTGTAAAAGAAGATTAAATTTGTTGAGGGCCTGCCTCCTTCTTTTGATGATGAAAAGCTGTTTCCCTCTGATCAAAATCATTTTATTATTTTAGACAATGTCATTTTTCAGGCCTCTGACCAACGCGATGTAGTCAGAATTTTTACACAATACAGACATCACAAGAACATGTCTGTCATGACACTGACTCAAAATCTTTTTCATCACGGTAAACACAGCCACACCAACAGTTTAAACAGTAATTATCTGGTACTGTTTAAAAACCCTTCAGATAGATTACAGATGAATATATTGGCTCAACAAATGTTTCCCGGACGAAAAGCCTTTTTATTAGAAAGTTTTGAAGATGCTACCAAATATCCTCATGGGTATTTAATCATCTCACACCCAGCTGCCCAGAACAATACAGACTAAGGACAGGAATACTCCCCCATCAGTGGCCCATCATCTATCTACCTAAATCCAAGTCCTGATCCAGCATGTTGGCACGTTTAAAAAGAAAATCACCTTTACTATGTTCTTTGTCATGCCACGCCTCGGAAACGTAAAGATATTCTCAACCATTGTTCATCGGACTTTCTTCAGTCTCTGTGCGAGCTCTTCTTAAACCTCCCCTGACCTCGGCTCAATATAAAAAAACTCAGAAAACAAAAGAAAATGATCAGGTTGTTGGCCAATAAAAAAAACAGTTTAAAAACCAAACATCAGGCTTTGAGAAAACAGTCTGGAGGTTTTCTTTTACCTTTGCTGTCAGCAGTGGTGCCAATGTTTGGAGAGCTGCTTGGAGGGCTTATTAGTAGATAAATCATGAGTCAAAAGATGTTTTTAATTTCACCTCTATAGCTAAACCATCTGAGTCAGTAGGTAGCTTCTGCTACGGTATGTATGTGTTAAATGAAAAGGGTTTGAACGCCCATGAAAAAATTTAAAAAGACAACGCTCTGCTGCAAAGATACCTGGCTTTGCTCAAACAAGATGAGAAAGATGGCCGTCGTACTTTGACTCTAGTCAAAGAATCTGGGGAGCAAGAAGATCAGCGAGAAGACAAACAAGTAACACTGGATACAACTGCTAGCGAGGTGCTGCAAAACCTACCATAACAATGCAATGCAGAGTACATTATGAAGAAATTAACCGAGAGCAGATGGGCTCCCTCTGGAGAGTTTGTCCATAAGGAAGGGATTGTGAAAGGCTCACACATGCTAGACCTGTTTAAAAATCTCTCCATCACGCATAAAAAATCCAGAGAACCCAAGGGATGGACAGAGTTTCTAAATACTTTACGGGAGCTCAACATCCCTTCATCCTTGAGTAACCTTGAGTCCTTGAGTTTGCGAGCAATATCATAAACTTCAAAAGCGTTGGGATGACGACGATGTTGAAGAAGGGGAATAAACAGACGCCCTTAGCACCGCGTTGGGACGATGGGATGGAAACATCACCGCCGTTAAGATCAGGAAAACGAAAAAAACATAGCTTTTATCCCCTAGCAGCTTTATTTCGATAAAAAATTAATCAAGCGAATTTAACCGTCTCCAGATCCATCTTTATTTATAAGTTCTAACAATCTTTAAACATTTGTAAAGAACAGACGGTGTGGTGAAAAGATCCGGCTCTTTGCAGCCTCATACAACGTTGATATTTTTTCACAAATTTTGATACCATAGCATCATTTTTCATCACATCATCTTTATACAGAGACAGTACATTTTCAAAAGATAGACCGCAGGCTCTGTAGCATAAATAATATACACAATGCTGACTGCACAGTGTAGACAGAACGTGTTGAAGCTGACGGTTGTGGTATAAAATAGATTCACAACGGTTTTCTAAAAATTGCAAGATGCTTTTAGGGTAATGTGAAAAATCTGGGGAGAACCCGAAAGAATCAAAAAAGCTGCCTTTTTTGCCTTCCGCGAGAGTGAGGGCCAACCAGTGCTCTCCTGGTGTGTGTTGACGATAAAAAAGGCTGGAAGTCTAAAGAATTGACGCAGTAAAGGTAACTGATCTGCGGCCCACACTCCGCAAAAGGCATCTCCTAGTAAGTGACATAGTAATCCATCCAATATATGATTGTTCATATTGTCTCAGTAATAGTCCACAAGCACCTCTCGTTTGGAATTTATCTCCAAAAACAAGCATAAACAACGAGAGTGGTAGTATGGGGCAAAGGTTTAAACTTAACAGTCTTAAACTTCCATGGAAATGCACGGCAATGCATCGGCATTTTCGTAGGCATTGAGACGAATAAAGAGTAGCCCCGCTGAAATTTGTCCCAGTCGATGCTTAGAGGTAAATATTTCAGGTGTCTCTCTGTAGCGGTAAATATATTGTAAAACTCTCTGATGGATAACCCCTGATTAAATTGAGGTTGGAAAGCTTTGGCAGGCACCTGTCTCCCGTCCTGACACAAAGCCATGTATTGTTGTTGTGAATAACATTGAAGGGTGACAGATCTCTTTTTCCTGTGAAGGCTTTGTGGTTCACCGTGGCTATCACTAGATATTTAGGCATCGTTCCCAGGAAGAGATTTTCCTGGTTACATATTCTGGTATTCTCCGGGATGCAGTAGGTTTTTACGTTCACACGTGATAAAGGATATAGAGCGTTGCCCCTCATTAAAGCCGACAAGTGACCTAAACGCACAGCCAGGGAAATGGTGACTTTCTTGACAAACAATGAGGCCCCCAGTATTTTTAAATGGAAAGTACTGGCAGTGCCCATGAGACAGAAGGCGTTGTTAGCTCTGGTCAACTTAATTCTCAAATCGAAAGAGTTCAAGAGAAGCCTCTCGCAGAAAAATATGTCTGCGTGAAGAGGACCTAGCAGGTGAAGCTCTTTAGATTCTGAGGTGAACTGAGCGCTCTGATTTAACCCTGTTTTATCTGTTATTTGGCACTATAGAGTCCATAGCACCAGCTGTGTCTTTGTGAAATAACCCGGCAGTGAACTGACTTTTTAGCGTATCGTCTGAATAGTTGAGGGGGGTCTCTATCATCGCTGTGTAAGGGTGAGTTGCACTGGATTGTGAAATCAGCCTATCCCCCAGAATAATATCGCATTGGTTAAAAATGATATTCAGAGGATAATTGATGAGACCCACTGCGTCGGTGGCTAGGTTTGAGCCGTCGGCATTGGTAATTTTCACACAAAGATGTATCAAAGTACCTATGAGAAACATTTATTTTTCCCCATCTCCCGGGATAAAAAATTCGATAGGACCTCCATCAGTAATGGCTGACAAAGGCAGGACATCTGTGTAGAGCTTTTCATCGATAGACAGTTGCATCACGGGTGCTGAAAATAAATCCAACTCACCCATAGTCCATTCAGCCGATTTGTGATGTAAAAGAGCCAGATTTGTTTTCTAAAATATATCTCCAGATCTCGAAACAGCGTGCTTTCCTTTGGACTTACTTCTCCCTACTGACTTTCTCTTTTTTGACCTATGCTCTTTTACTTGCTGCCCAGGAGGTCTCTTCCTCAGTCTTCTGGCTAAAACCATCATACCGCCGGATCCTTCTTGAGCCCCGTTGTCCGATTGACCCCCTATTCTACTAAGCGCGTGGCTTATCACCCCCGAGGCAATGTTTTTTTGCGGCTGATTTAAGATGAGGCTTAGCAATGGCAAATGCTTTTTTAACCAAAGGGGATACAAAACGAAATATTTTAAAAAATTATTCCTCTCCTGTACATAACATGTGCCCCATAAAAACCTGTCAAGCAATTTCTATAAGACGTCCACATACCTACGGCTGTTTGTAGCCGTATAATACCTCCACATTCGCGTTTTCAGCGTATAGTTAAATCTTTCAATAACAGACCCTTTCAGTTCACTGGCTGTTGCAAAATGATTAATTCCTCGTTTCATCATCAACCCCTCAAAACTCTTGTTAAAGAACTCTTTGCCCGCATCCGTTTGTAACAGGGGTCCGGCCTTCTTTTAAAATAGAGTCAAAGGCCTTAGAGAACTCGACCCCTGTTTTTGTCTTTAAGGTTCTAGCATAAGCCCGTTTTGAAAATACATCAATAACCGTTAATTGATAACTTCAACACGTTGATTCCTCCCATATGGTAAATATCATCGTGCAATGTTCTCTATTCATTCCAGGTATCCAGATACATGTTGTTTTGTACACAATAACTCATAACGTCTACAAATAAAGCGTAAAGAGTAAATAAATGAGACATTTTCATGCAAGAATCTTTACTCATCTCTTTTGATTGAACCAAAGGTATCAGACACCAAGCATTTGTTTACTGCTAGCAATGTGACGCTTACAATCTGATCCCAATTTTCAACATTTCGAACTTCCAAAATCTTTTCTAGTCTAGCGACTTCGTCTCTAAAGAAAAAAACATTGTTATCCACAACATGGGTGACTGTTTTTAATCACCTGATCTAAAACATTAACGATTACACATTCCTCTATATAAGTAAAGTTTTCTGCAATAATTCACCTTTTTTAAATCAGTCAATTTCCTTCCAAAAGTCCACAACATAGTTAATCAGCTCAATCTTTTTCTCGTCTTGACCGATCAGCGCATCGTACATCTTCTCCATTTTCTCTCTGATGCATCTTGTCATTTTGAGGGGGGGGTGGTGAGGCACTTGGAGCTGAGGACACAGAAGAAGAAGAGGGCCAGTCTGGGGAGGGAGATGGTGTAGGAGGAGGTAGAATCCTGATTCCACAGGAGAGGAGCTTGATAACTGAAGGCTCTCCCTCCCATTCTACTTTTGGAGACTCTAGGAACCACAAGTAACCCTGCATTCTAGGAGCGCAGTATTCTAGTTGGCTAATAGGGTATTATAAGCTCTTTAAGATATGATGGTGCCTGACCATTAAGAGCTTTGTAGGTGAGAAGGATTTTAAATTATATTGTGGATTTTACAGGGAGCCAGTGCAGAAAAGCTAATATTGGAGAAATAGGATCTCTTTTCATAGTTCTTGTCAGTACATGTGCCACAGCATTCTGGATCAACTGGAGAGTCTTAAGGGACTTATTTGGGCAGCCTGATAATAAGGAATTGCAAGAGTCCAGTCTAGAAGTAACAAATGCATCCACTAATTTTTCAGCATCATTTTGAGACAGGATGTGCCGGATTTTTGCAATGTTATGTAGGTGAAAGAAGGCAGTTCTAGAAGTTTGTTTCATGTAGGGGTTAAAGGATAAATCCTGATCAAAGATAACTCAGAGGTTCCTTCCGGTGCTGCTGGAAGCCAGGGCAATGCCATCTAGAGTAACTATATCTTTAGATAATGTGTCTCGGAGGTGTTTGGGACCAAGTACAATAACTTCAGTTTTGTCTGAGTTTAACAAAGTTGCAGGTCATCCAGGTCTTTATGTCCTTAAGGCATGCTTGAAGTTTAGTTAACTGGTTAGTTTCATCTGCCTTTATCGATAGATATAATTGGGTATCATCTGCATAGCAATGAAAGTTTATGGAGTGTTTTCTAATAATATTGCCTAAAGGAAGCATATATAAAGTGAATAGAATCGGTCCAAGCACAGAACCTTATGGAACTCCGTGACTAACTTTGGTGTGCAGGGAGGACTCACCGTTAACATGTACAAACTGAGATCGATCTGATAGATAGGATTTAAACCACCTTAGTGCGGCTCCTTTAATGCCAATTACATGTTCCAGTCTCTGTAATAGGATGTGATGGTCAATGGTGTCGAATGCAACACTAAGATCTAACAAGACAAGTACAGAGACAAGTCCATTGTCTGATGCAATTAAAAGGCCATTTGTCATTTTCACCAGTGCTGTCTCTGCTATAATGCACTCTAAATTCTGACTGAAAATCCTCAAATAAACTATTGTTATTTAGAAAGTCACACAACTGATTGGTGACATGGAACTACAAAACATCCTAGTGACTGTTATGTCCCAACTTCAGGGACACTCTTCTCCCCGGGTTGAGGAGCCTGACCCTGAAGACTGGGTAAATTACTGATGCTCTTTTTCCTCTGTACTCATTCAGAGCAGATTATACTGATGTATGTTTTTGCTGCTGTGAGTCCGTCTGTAGACGCTTGAAGTAAACCTACAGAAAGACAAGTGATTGCCTTGAGTGTTTCTTTATTCCAAAGAAATTGCCACTACAATTTGGCGTTGTCGGCATTTTCACTCGTGAGAGAGGACTTGGGCGCTCGGAGCGGCAGGTTAAGACCGTGCACAGCTAGAGTCTGGGACTCTGTACCTCAACAGGCAAGGAAGGGTGGAGACGAGGGGGCCTGCTGCCCTGAGTGTCCGAGGCTCGCTCACCACTGTGATCCAGTGAACCTAGTGGCTGTGGCAGCACTCTCTTTCTGGTGAGTTTATTCAAGGGGGCCCGGGGTATACCGATTCTCGCTATCGTGAGGGGTGTGCGTGACAGACGTGTCAGCAGGGCAGGTCTGGGACCGCTGTGTGACTCATTGCAGTATTTGGCCAAAATTGTCACTGTCAGACAGGAGTACTTCTTACAGACCGGTTCTTTTCTACAATTCTTTTCTACACACTCTTGCCTCACTCATTAGGTTCCCTCTTGGGTTATTTAAAGATTCATAGTTTGGAACTCATCTATAAAAAGGGGGGAGTGAATGCGTGAAGAAAAAAACAGAAACAAAAAAAAAAATAAAAAAATAAAATTATAAAATAAATAATTAAAAAACTGAGTAAGTAAAGGTGTGGATGCCAAACGGATGATCTGAGAAGGCAATAAAACAGACCGCTCTTAGAAGCATTGGAGGGTTCTTTTTTTTTTTTTTTTTTTTTTTTTTTAAGTTTTCAAGTGAGTCTGTAAACTATCTGTCTCTCCCCAAGCAGCCAGCTTCATTGACCAGCTGAACATCTGGGTAAAAGAATTTGGGTTTCCATCAACCGGCAGCTTCTCTCTCAGACAGATAGAGATATTAAGAAACAAATTAGAAGAGAAAGAACAAGGCACTCAAAAGAAAAGAAATAAGCAATTTAAAGCAGACTGGAAGGCTTATGCTTGTTGGCAACAAGAAACACATATCAGGGATAAAAAAATAAATAAGGCAGGGACAGATCCACCAAACACCTCTGTGTCTCAGTATGTCCCACCGTGTGCCAAGCTGGATCTGGACCTGGACTCGGCCCCCGTCAGAGGAAGTCAGCCTCAACAACGAGCAGCAGTACCAGCAGAGGCACAGCCTCAGCCACCAACTGTGGCCTCAATATACCCGGATGAGGCAACGGGAGGACAAAGATCATCATCATCATTCATTCCTGCACCTCCAACACCCAATGAGGCCTACAAATCACATTGGGGTGGCCCAATAACCCCCAATCGCCTTTCCAGCCCTCATCGCACTCGAAGCAACAAAGAATTCCGGCCTAGATCAAACTCCTGTACCTCCTTAAAAGTGATTGCACCAATGAT
Organism: Siniperca chuatsi; assembly: GCF_020085105.1. Taxonomy (NCBI): domain Eukaryota; kingdom Metazoa; phylum Chordata; class Actinopteri; order Centrarchiformes; family Sinipercidae; genus Siniperca; species Siniperca chuatsi. The sequence goes on from NC_058057.1 coordinate 6,021,599, forward strand.
GGAAGTGGCAGCAGGAGATGGGAGCTCACAACTGATGGACATATGCTGACCTGGGAGTATGGTAACCTGGACACCACAAAGAGACACGCTATCCATGCAGAAAAATTCCTCAAATATGAGCAAAGGAAGAAAGTACGCAGCTGACGGACAGATTACAGATGGCGCAGCTGAGGGTGTATGAGAATCAGAACACAGGCCGGGGCCAAGGCCGACGAGGACGTGGAGGAAGGGGAAGAGGATGAGGAAGGAGTGACGCTTGTTTCAAATGTGGCAAAATGGGACATTGGGCAAAAGATTGCCCCAAGAATCACGAGCAGGCTGACTGACTAGACGGGGTGTCGACACCAGGTCGGGAAGGAGCTGGCTTGAACACTGAACTGGAGACGACAGAACATTCTTCACATCAGTTACGTAAGAGCACCCACACTGACACAAAAGAGCATGTGAACACACGACACACAGACAACTGCCTGCATTAGACACCGCTACACACACAGACATTGATAAGTGAAGCTGTCTCTTACCTTGAGCACACAAAAGCAACTGATGACAAAGCCACAGCAGAGATATACACCAAATATACACATGATGCATACAAACATGCCTGAACACACAATCAATGTTGTTGGAAAAGATATTGTTTTTCTTGTGGATTCCGGTGCAACTGATTCTGTCATCAGAAAGTCAGAGTTTGTAGTCCTTCCAAAGATGAGTGGCAGATTTGTGAGGACAGTAGGAGTTTCAGGAACACCCCTGGTGGAAAGGTATACCACACCATTGTCATGCAGGCAAGAAATTGAGAAACACTTTAAACATTCATTCTTGTTATCTAAACGATGCCCGATCAATATTATCGGAAGAGATATGATAAGATTAGGAATTATCCTGATTTCCACTCCCGAAGGCATCATTGTAGCCAGAACCTACACTGCATCACAATATGTGAAACACAGTAGCAGGGAGCTGATGTACTCTTAATGGAAGCTGCCTCACACAGCTGCTGGCTCTGTAAATAACACTCTGATTACTGAGGTCAAAGCTCTCTTTCCAGACAACTATACACGAATAGACATCAAGTCGCCACAATAGTTACACTGCACATCACATGTACATCTTGGGGTTGATAAACATTTTGAGGACACATGGTTCAGGCAAGACAAAGAGAGAAACATACTAAAGCTGACCTGGTTGTACTGGAATGATAAAAAATGCTCTCTGTCTCTAGCTTTCAATGATCCACTTTGTAAAGCTTTGTTTCAGGTCCGTAACACATATCCTCATGTCCCCCCTGGTCAAAGCAAAGCAGGATACATGGGAATACTTGGGCCCTTGGACCAGATGTTGTGAGGAAGCTGCTGGTTGGGTAAAGACATCAGACTCAGGTGTGGATTTTCACAACCAACTATTCCGGAAAAGATTTTCAGCTATAGCAACAGGGGTAAGAAGCACTGAGCTCATTCCAGGTTTAGAGTTTTAGCTTGGTAACATCAGATGATGAAATAAGTCATGACAAAAACATTTTTGTGAAAGACGTCTCAGAAATTCCTGAGTTAAATCAGGTACCATCCTGCTTGTGGGCACAACACAAGTATGATGTAGGATTAATCAAAGATGCTGAGCCAGCAGTAATCATACCAAAATCTTCATACAGGCTGTGTCAGAATCAATATCCTTTGAAGAAGGAAGCTGTTGATGGTAGTAAACCGGTGTTTGATTCTCTTTTGAAAGCAGGAGTGATTATTCCATGTGCAAGATCTCTGGTCCGGACACCTATTTTCCCCGTACGAAAACTCCGGGACGCCGGAGAGCCACAACATTGGAGATTCAAGCAAGACTTGCAGGTGGTAAATGCAGCAGTACATGCAAGAGCACCCAATGTTCCCAACCCACACACAAAACTCTCACAGGTACCACCTGGGAGTAAGTGGTTTTCAGTTGTTGACCTGGCTAATGCTTTTTTCAGCATCCCAGTGGATCCTGACAGCCAGTATTGGTTTGCGTTCTCTTTTGAAGGTAAGAGTTTTACATTCACCAGACTCGTCCAAGGGTATTCGGAGAGTCCTGGAATCTTTAACGATGCGTTAAAATTTGGAAACGTTAAAATTGACAGAAGGAAGTGCGCTCCTACAATATGTAGATGACCTTATGATCTGTTCAAAAACAAGAGAAGCTTGTGTAAAAGACACTAGCTCTGCTCAATCACCTTGCAGAAAATGGCCACAAAGCTAGCCTGTCCAAGCTGCAGTTTGACGAATTGCAAAACATCGAAATGTGGAAGGACACACCTTTCAACTTATGCTGAATCTTTTAACAACTTTTCATTGCAAAGATCTTTAGATTGCACTGCCCAACTTTGAAGTTGATCGGATTAATTCTCAAGGAGGAGTTCGTTAAAGTACGGAGCCTTTTAAATAATGAAAAATACCCTAAAATTGCACAGTAAATTCATAATTGCTGACTTCCTGTTGGGTTTAGATTATGGCTCCAAGAGGCTTTTCTTCAAGAGATGATACATCTGCCTCTCAAATTTTGTAAATCTAGGTGAAACATAGTGCAAGGGCTACCCTTGCCATATCCAAGCCAGCGACCCATATCAGACAACAAAATACACTATTTCTGACACGTGTGCCAAGTTTTGTGAGATTTCACACATGCTTAGTGCCTCAATAACAGCTTTGTTTTTCAGGACGAATAATACGTTCAACAAAAACAAATAAGCTTTACTGTACAGCATCACCCACATCTTAAGTCTTTTCTGCCCAAATTTGAGCTGGATATGCTCAACCTGCTAGGAGGAATACGTCAACGTATAAAACATGTCATTTCCGGAACAGGTGGAGAGCCAGATAGTTGGTTTTAACAGTATATATTTGTACACCAGTATTGGTCGCTGAGCGACTACTGTGTCGGTAGACAGGTGTGCAGTCTACCGACACAGTCTGTGGAGCACTGGCTGGGTTCCAAGGGGCGTAGGCGCTGAGCAGGGCTTCTGGATATGGCTTGGGTAGCGTGGCTGGTAGAGCAGGAAACAGCTGACTTGTGTAGCGTGGCAGGCAGAACAGGAAAGCGGCATGCAGTGATCAGGGAACACACGGTGGCTGCGATCACCGGCAGGGAGTGACTCTGTGGCAGAGACACAGGGTTACATGACATATAACAATAACGGGTAACAATAAACTTTACTGAGTCGAGAAGAGAACTGTGGCGAAGGCGTCGTACGGTGTGCCGGTGATCCGCAGCAGGAGGGAACACCAGGGAATCTCGCCCAGGCCGGTACACACACACACACACAGTGACGAACAGAGGACTGACAAGGAACACCAGGAGAGGAGAGCGCACTAGAGTACACAAGGATAGGGAGAGAGATGTGGCTAACTATGACATAGGGCTGGCTTGGGTGAGACCTGAACCATCCCTTAGTTATGCTGCTATAGGCCTAGACTGCTAGGAGAATTCCCCACTACTAAGATGGCAGCGCATGTACATTGCGAGGCTCAGTGTTTCTCCAGTTTTTGCATTTATGCAGTGTTTTTCTTGCTCATCTCGGGTCTGTTCGTGCAGAACAGCTGTGCCTTAACATCATACACTCTTGGATATTGGTTTGCGCATTCCTGGCAGTTTTATCAGCAATCTTCAACTCGTCCCTGAGATCGCCAGAACACCCGATGCTACGCACCCTACACGGCCGGGCGGAAGTGCTTACAGGCGGCGTTGAGATCGTAAACAAAGGCGGGAGAAGCACGGAGGGCTAAGCGCTAAGCTAAAGCTAACACCACACTGGCTCTCTTTACCCAGCATTTTCCTCGCAAATGTACAATCATTGATGAACAAAATGGACGAGATTCGACTCCGCATCATCAACAGCAGAAGACTTTTGAACTGCAATGTCATGATCTTCACTGAAACATGGCTACACAGCGGCAATGCTATACACACACACTCCGGGCAGATAGGACGGCAGATGAATCCGGTAAGATCAGAGGCAGAGGATTGCGCATTTACGTTAACAAAACTTGGTGCACGAACTCTGTTATTGTTAGGAGACACTGCTCAGCTAACCTAGAGTTTCTCATGGTTACATGTAGACTGTTTTATCTGCCACGGGAGTTCACTTCCACCATTATAACAGCAGCTTATATTCCTTTGGATGCTGATGCCAAGCTTGCTATGAGCGAACTTTATGCGGCCATCAGTAAACAGACTGCTCACCTGGAGGCTGCATTTATTCTCGCGAGAGATTTTACTCACTCAAACTTAAAAGGCAGGGCTCCCCAAATTTCACCAGCATGTTTCCTGTCACACCAGAGGAAACAAAACTTTGGACCATGTCTATACAAACATGGCTGAGGCTTACGCCGTGAACCCCCTCCCCCACCTGGGTCAATCTGATCACCTTTCTTTGTTCCTCACCCCCAAGTATTCACCTCTCATCAATCGTGTGAAGCCATCAGTAAGGACCATCACAGTATGGCCTGTGGGGGTAGACTCCACACTCCTTGACAGGTTTCAACACACAGACTGGAGTATGTTTGCCTCTCAGGCCACCTGTGCCTCTCATATGGACATAGACAGCTACACCTCCTCTGATCTGGACTACATCAACATCACCATAGACAGTGTTACAACTCAGAAGCAGATCACTACATACCCAAATCAGAAGCCATGGATGAACAAGGAGGTGCGCCTCCTGTTGAAGGCACGCAACACTGCCTTCAGATCAGGTGATGCACAGACCTACAGCACTTCCAGGGCAAATCTGAAAGGGGGCATCAAAAATGCCAAGCACAGCTACAAGCTAAAGTTAGAGGAGCACTTTTCCAAATCTGACCTTCGATGCATGTTGCAGGGCATCCAGGCCATCAGCAACTACAAACCCAGACACTCCACTCCTGTAGCCACAGATGTCTCCTTCCCAACGAGCTTAAGGACTTTTACGCTCGCTTTGAGAAAGACAATAGGGAAAGGCCACCAAGCTCACACCCTCAGCTGACCACCCCACCATCACACTCACCTCCACAGATGTCTACATTGCACTGAGCCGGATCAATGCACGCAAGGCTGCTGGACCAGACGGGATCCCCGGTCGCGTACTCAAGGCACGTGCAGAGCAGCTCGCTGGGGTATTTACGGATATTTTCAACCTGTCCCTCGCCCAAGCAGCTGTGCCAGCATGCTTTAAATCCACCTCCATTGTGCCAGTGCCGAAACACTCTAGTCCAACATGCCTGAACGACTACCGCCCGGTAGCACTCACACCCATTGTTATTAAGTGCTTTGAGTGGCTGATCCTGGCACACCTAAAGGACTTCCTCCCATCCACACTGGATATACCCCATACCATTTTGCCTATCGCAGCAATAGGAGCACAGAGGATGCATTCTCCATGGCACTGCACTCTGTACTCACACAGTTGGACAATAAGAACACTTATGCACGAATGCTGTTTGTTGACTTTAGCTCTGCATTCAACACTGTCATCCCTTCCAAGTTAATCACCAAACTTGGAAACCTGGGCATAAACACCTCCATTTGCAATTGGATTATGAACTTCCTGACAAACAGACCTCAGCTTGTTAGGTCAGCCCACAACTGCTCCACCACCATCACACACTAGCGTAGCACAGGGCTGTGTGCTGAGCCCCTTCCTCTACTCCCTCTTCACGCTCGACTGCAGGCCTGTATATTATAAAGAGTACGGTCTCGACCTGCTCTATAGGAAAAGTGCAATGAGATAACTTCTGTTATGAAATGGCGCTATATACATAAAATTGAATTGAATATATTTTTGATCGTACACTTAAACAGTACATCAGCTTTGGTACTGGGTGTTGCGGCTGAGGAGCTGGCAGCAACAACAGACAACAACTATTAATTTCATAAAACTGCATTATGTATCTTTGCACTATTATGGGCCTGAGTCCATTTGTGTGGATTTTCATATAACCAGTATCACCTTTGAAATGCAGTGCAAAGTTTTTCACCGTGTGTTGAGTCAAGAAGTCAATGACTCTTTTGCTGCTCAGTTCATACACCTCTAAGTTGGACTTTTGATGGCAAAATGGCCATTTCCACACCCAAAGCGTCAAGCCTGGACACCTTCACAATAGTTAGGTAAACAAAAAGACCTACAGTACATTTGAAAGACCAACATACATAGAAGAAACAACTCATAACAGGGCTAGGCAATCTCTGTGAAAACCATGTAGTCACAGGTGAAAATATTGTGAGAAGTGCTGAGGGAGATTACATTCACTATAAATTAGCTGTGTTTACATGGAGGCTCATATTCCACTAATAATTGGACTTATAGCCATATCTGACTACTAATGCATCAATTGACCATCTTAATCTGAATAGACTAGCACATACAGTAGGAAAAGAGGGGTGGTATAAGCCTTTGACAATCTCTTCAATGTGAGAATATTTGATGCTGACAGCCTTGTAAACATTTGACCCAAAACTTGACCCAACTACTTTTTTTGTTTTTGTTTTTACAGACTACATGTGGTCTTACTGAGGTCTTACTTCTTTCATGTAGGGTAGATGTTGTTGCAAATAAGCACCTCTTATGGTTGCTGTCTCATGTTTAATAATTGCTCTTTACTGTAATTGCAAATTGTATGCAAATCATGGATGACTTAATTTAGTATACCCTACGTTAAAAAAATCAGCTGGAATATTTATTTGAGATCTGACATCACTATTGCTTTCAATTACAATAATCATCCTTATATTTAATACTATAATGATACACTAAGCAAATGAGGCTTCTTTCCAAACCTGTAACTTCAGCTGCTTCTGATGCTTTTTAATTTTTCAGGTCCCTCATCTGCCTGCCCTTGTGCCCTCAGTGCTGCTGAATCTTGAAAGTATTTCTGATTCTGGTCTTCCCCAAATGTGGACCACCGGCCCTTAATATCATTAATTGTGCCTGACAAAAAATAGATGCAGAGAAAACTTTACTGACTAACACTTTAGAGGCTACACTTTTTAAGTACATTCACACAAACACACTGATTAGCACTTGGGTTGTGAAACCCATTTCTCTGTAACAATTCTGTAAAAACAACATAACGTGTAAAGTAAATAACCTGATTCTTTTCAACAAACACAGCAATCTTACAGTCATCAATGCAACTTCAGTGTGTGAAGTACTTGCCAAATACTATCCTGAAAATCAGTGTCACAACCTTTGTGAAGCCCTAATGCAAACAGGGCCACTATGTACAACAACAAAGCTTTTAGTATAATAATTAAAAGCATCTATTAAATATTGTCTCTCACCTTTGTTTCTGAGAATGTCCCTACAAAAAATGACTGTATGGCAACAGCTCTTGTGTGTGAAGTTTCAGCTTTGAGGGCTGAGGGCTAAGAAGAAGCTTTAAAGGACCTTTTGTAGTTTCCAATACAGTTCTGAAAGAGAGAAAATAAAAACAATGAAATGGTATTACACCAATTAAACTGAATTTTAACAAAAACAATTCCACGTTCCATTTTGTAATTTGTACCAGCAGTACTGCAGAATGACGTATTTATTTGACATGTTGATTTAGTGCAGCACTAAAGTAAACCTTAAGTCTATGACACAGGTTTCCAAACCAGTAGCTGATGCAGCTCTTGATATTAAGGGTGAAACAACATGTGTCATTCCCTCCTTAAAAAAAGGATGTCAAAATTTCTCTTTTAATCTCTGTTCTCTTGAGCTGTAAAGGGAGACAAAAAAGTCAGGTAAAGAGGTATTATGCAGACAGACAGACAGTCACAGACTGACAGATAGACAGACAGACCTGCACTACTGGGTTTTCTTTTTCAAGTTCAAGGCTGAGGACAGCAATTAATGTTTGTTAACCTACATCATTGCTCACTTACAAAAATACAACAAAGCCATCACAGCCCTGATATCACCATATAGCTAAACAAGCTAAGGTATTTCTAATAATTTGGCAGTGTTCATCTTTTGCATTAATATAAATGTCATTGTAAGCTTCTAGTTTACCTTCACCGGTGTGTTAGTAAAGGAGCAGCCCAATTAAACTTCTAACTTAACTTACCCTATGGTTCCTCATGCGGTATCAAATTCAGCCTGGCTTTGTTCAAACCCACAGTACTTTATTCTAGTCAAGATCCCAAGGTTTCCAATGATACCAAACATGTCAGGCTGAATGTTACAACAAAAGCTAGTTCATATTTTTGTAATAACATCAACCTAACATCACTGAAAACCTCAAAGTAAACACGTAAAACATGCTAATTAGTAACTTTAATGCTAACTGCTTAGCAACAATACAAGCTCATCTTTTTGCAGTAACTTCACTTCAAGCTAGCACCACAAAAAGATCAGTAAAGAATGTAATAATATCTAGCAATGCAATTACAAAACGGTTATCTCATATAAACACTCATGTCACGTCACCTTAAAACTATTTTTCGGTATTGTTTTCGCTTATTGACTAAATCATCACAGTTTAAATGCCCCATTTAAATCGTTTTACCTGAGGTCCTACACTGCAGGGGCTAGCGCAGGCGCACTGATTGCTCATGTGGCCTTGCTTCTGGTGACGTCATGACCGTTCAAGGTGATGCGATGTATTTGGACCATCTGCTCCCAATGCATATGCAAAACTGGACTTTGGCGTATCATCTGCACCCAATTTTAAAATGTAAAGTCGTGTTATTTGTACGCAGATTTCTGAGATTGGGTTGGTCGTTTTGGAATAATCACCCAGTGACAAGACACTCAAACAGGCAGGTAATTTTTGAAAAAAATCTGGGAGGTCTTTATTGCCTGGTCCTGTCACACCACTCTGCCTGGCCGGTATAAACCACTCAGCATGAAGCACAACACAAGGTGGGTTTTCCCCATTCATGAAGCCAGCACTGACTCATCTCTTCAACTGTTTTTGGTCATTTGGTCACCTGCAGGAACATTTTATAACTCTCATGTTGCCTGTTGCCTCCACTGTTCCTAAAATAACCAGGCACCATCATCACATCCCCCCTCCACCTCCCTCCCCTTCAACCCCTCCACATGGTTGCCACCGCTGGTGCGAGTGCTGTAGAGGCAGACAGGAGGCACACATGCACCCCACACCGCCGCGGCTCGTCGCTGCTACTGCAGCCGGTGCAGCGAAGGAGACTCACGGCTTTTTCCATCACATGGAGGCGGAATGGCTTGAGAACAGACAACACGGACTCGTCTCGATCGCCTGATGCAAGATGATTTTCTGACTGTCTGCCTGTCTGTGTGTCCATCCGTCTTGCCGCGAATTGCTGCAGTGCTGTTTTTCCAGGTGTTGTGGTGTGTGTGTGTGTGTGTGTGTGTGTGTGTGTGTGTGTGTGTGTGAACGTGTGTGCATGGTGGTGGTGTTGTAGCCTGGTGTAATTCTCCTACGAATTGGACTAAGCCGGAAAACGGAGTCTGATGTCACATGTGCTTCATCGGAGGAGACGGGGCATCTGCAAGCTGGATTTTGTGGAGGATGCTGCGGCAAGTGATACACAGAGGGCTCAAGGCTTCGTTCTACTGGCTGGGCTTATTCGTTAGCAGGCACCCCGTTTTCTTCCTCACTGTTCCCGCGGTCCTCACCATCATTTTCGGATCTACCGTACTGAGCCGATTCAAGCCGGAGACGGACCTGGAGGTGCTGGTCGCCCCTACTCACAGCCTCGCCAAGATCGAGCGGAGTCTCGCCAACAGCCTGTTTCCCATCGACCAGTCGAAGCACAAGCTGTACTCGGATTTGCACACCCCGGGCAGATATGGCAGGCTGATCCTGCTGGCCAAATCCGGGGGGAACATCCTGGAGCTGGCCGATCAGGTCCTACAGGTCCACAAGCAGGTGTTGGATTTGCGCGTCAATTACAAGGGATTCAATTACACCTTCGCACACCTCTGCGTCTTGAGCCACAGTGATAAGCGCTGCCTCTTGGACGATATCATCACCATCTTCGAAGATATCAGACAGGCTGTGCTTTCCAACAGCACTTTTCATAAGGTGCCCGTGAGCTATCCAAACACAACATTAAAGGTAAGATTTGACTGCATACACACTGCAGCTCCTCTTACATGCATGTCAGCCAGGCCTCTACACACTATCCCCCAAAATCTCTCCATCAGAGCCTTGGTGACAGTGCAGCAGCAGTGAGCATGTGAATAGCTGTAGCACCTCAGAGCATGCATCATTTCTGAATTAACTCAGTGGGCTTGTATTCGCCCAGGCTGTGATGTGGGGCTGCGGATTGCTGCATATAGCCTATCAGCCAGTGAGGGAACCCTCTCAATAACACAGACAGCCAGCTTTGCAGTTTTCACCCTCCCTTGTTGGTGCAGGTGAATTGATTGGCTGCATGTAGCCCCTCACTGCCCTGCTCTCTATTCTTACACACACACACACACACACACACACAGGGATATCCTGATATCCTTTTTTGATGCAGTGTTTCCCTCTTGCCTTCTCCTGGCTGCACATGCAGCATGATATGGCTACATAGCTAGTAGACTCCTAGGTATCCTGTTTGCCTTGATCTTCCTCTCAGTTGCTCAGTGAGATCTGACTGCACACATGCAGTTATATGAATCACACACAAGCTTTTAGCAGCAGTAACACGCAACAAAACATGTCAAGATGCTGCATGTAGACATACAGGTGCACTTTCAGTAGGCCCACAAATACATCACAAGTGCAGATGTGCTATTTGTCTGATCAGGTGTTTGTGAGCTTTTAGACTGAAAATCTGTTGCACACAAGTTTTTGTGTTAGTACAGATTCCATCCATTGTGATCATTGTCATGCCACAAGGGAAGTACAGTGCAAGGTTATGGGTTTATTTTGAACTTGCTGCATGATGTGGGCTTCTTGTGAAAGGATAAAGCGTTTTTATCATTCTCTATTGTATGGCCTTTAGGTGCATTCACAATACTGTACAGGTTTGATAGAAAATGGACATTACGCAGACAAAGTCACTATAATAACAATATAATATAAAATATAAAATATAATAATAAGATTATTCAACACTAGGCAATTAGATTGTGAGGTACACGCCACTGTAAACTGCCTTTTCCCTATCTGCCACACACATACTGTAGACTCAAACTGACACAAGCACATATTTATGTATATTTATACATGTACCACAGGTCTAGTCTCCAGCATGGTGGGTTGTAACTTCCATTGAGAGCTGCCACAGCAGTGCGAGCGATCCAAGCATCATCAGTGACTGAGTGGAGTAGTGAGGCCATTCATCGTCCTGTTGTAGACTGTTTGGCTCCTAATATTCAGGTTAAGGGACACAGTGTATTCTTATTTTGGATAATGAGTGGGAGTCAAATATGAGTTAAGAATTTTGCAGTTTTTTGTCCCTGATAAGCCTGTTTATTCCAATTTAAAGCACTTAAGCATTATATAAAAAATAAAAAAAATATTGTTGTCCAGTGAAGACCATGTATCTTCACATTTGGCAATGTAGAATTTTTCAGGATTAAGTGTTCCCTTATGTGTTAAGAAAATTCTACTTCTTAAGATAAATAAACTATTTGAAAACACTCATAAAAATAGAAACTACCTGCATGGCTAGATAATAAAGTAGCCTAAGTATAGCAGAAAATTATATAAGCAGTATAATTTTGATAATCTATTGATTGATTAAATATTTTTTCAAGCAAAAATGCCAAACATTTGATGGTTTCAACTTCTCAAAAGTGAGAATTTGCTGCTCTTTCTTCAGCTTATCAACTAATGAGTAATAAAAATAATCATAAGGGCAGCAACTAATGATTATTTTCATTATCGAATGGTCTGCTGATTATTTTTTTGACTAATTGATTAATCATTTGGTCCATAAAATGTGAAAATAGTGAAAAATATCATCACAATTTCTTAAAACCCAAGTTGACGTCTTTAAATACCCCCCCCCCCAAAAAAAAACAAAACCCAAAGATTTCTGGTTTACAATGAAACACAGAAAAGCAGAAAGTCGTATCAATTGAAAAGCTAGAACCAATTTTTGCATTTTTGTTAGAAAAACTGCAGATTACTCAATTATCTATATAGTTCCACTTCTCAACTCTAATAATTAGTAGCCCTACAAGTGAGTTTTTTTCTTGTAATTTGGGTGAACTGTCCCTTTAAATGGACTGTCGGTCGTCTTCCGACCACTCAAACCGCTTCATGTCTCACGTTTAAGTCTTGATGTATGTACATCCTTTTCTTTCATATAGTATACAGTATGCATGCATACACTCAGGCACACTCACATTATCATTAACTCCTCTCCAACATGAATGAACAGTTTTCCTGTTCTTGAAGGTTGATGTGACCTCCTTCCTCTCCAGCTCTCCTCACTCTGTATCAGGCACTCTGCACTCTCCATGTTCCTGGATCCTTCTTCTCTCTGTATGCCTGTTTGACAAGCTGTCTGGGGTAATTCATTTGCATGACTTCTTATGCCTCATCCTCCTCTTTGATGTCACAACCGGGTTTATTTCTGTGCTTCTTACACAGGCATAGTCTTTGTAAAAAGTCCTACTTTTTGCTGAGCTGAACTTTGGCTCTGTTCCCAGAAGAAAATGCTTAAAATATATATTCTTTGTTTTGCTCTGTTTGCCGTATTTTCAATTGTGTAATGTTTTTAAACTGTCAGGTGTTACAAAAATAAAATACATCAAGGAATATGATTAAAAAAAGATACAGCAAATGGGGCTACATGAACAATTTGACAATTCCAACTGAGGGGAACTATAACTGTGAAAAATACCTTCCAGCTCAGATTGGACATATGGTAACGCTGGTATGTGATTATCTGCTGATAGCCAACCGAGCCCAAATATTTGAGTTTTCTCTGACAGTCAGAGCACAGTTTGTCTCAGGTCATGCAAAAATGGACTTCTGTTTTGCAGTTGTTCAAATGTTATGGATCAACATGTGTTGTAGTTGAATACAGAAGCTTATAATGGCCATGGTTTACAAGATCTCAACTTAATTTTCTCATGGTCTTGGGTTACAGTATTGAGGCTGTGCTCACCAGAAAATCAACAGCATCAGCTGTTTGTTAAGAACAGTTAACATGACCTATGTTTATGTTTTCCTGACAAGCGACTTATCATGTGAGTAATATAGCCAGATGCTAGATTTTTGAAGCCGATACCAATATTGAGTTTAAAAGAATCCAATAAGGATTTATCAGCACACAACATAAACAAACATTTTAACAAGGATCCTTTGCTTTTTAGTCATGCTAGTGGCAATGTTGGTTGATTGGTCGGTCAGTCCACCATTTTGGTCAAAATAGAAATATCTCAACAACTATATGATGGATTGCCATAAAACTTTGTACAGGCAGTCATGGTCCCAAGAGGATGACACATTTAGCTTTTAGTAAAATGTCTTGTCAATTATTGGATGGATTGCCATGAAGCGGACCCGCTAGCATGGCTGTAGACTCTTGTTTCATCTTATGAATTGTGATCAAGATATGTAGTGAGCAGCTGAAAAATAAACTATGTCACTGGGCTCTGGTGGAAAACTATGTAATGGAGACACTGTTTCTAAATTACCTTAAATATAGCATATGGCATTTCTTTACACTGTAAAAAATGTAACTGTGAAATTCACACAAATTAACTGGCAGCAATTAACTTACTGTAAAAGAAATCACAGTAATTACCATGTACTGTATTTTTGGTTACAGTAGTAATGTTGTAACTCTAAAATAAAACAGTAATTACTGTATACTGTATTTTTGGCTACAGTAGTGTTGTAACTGTAAAATAAAACACAATAATTTCCAAGTACAGTATTTTGGTTACAGTATCACAGTAACCAATTATGCACCATAGGAAATCACATTACACTGGCAGCAGGGTTGCCAGCCAGTTACTAGGGTTGGGCTGATGAACGATGCCATCGTCCATAGCCGATGGCTGACAGCCATTGACCACTGAGCCCTTTACCATCGTAATCATCGTATATTTTTCATACAGGTAGCCTACACTGTACATTTACTGCCACTAGATAGACTACTTCTACTTCCACTGCTAACCTTTCCCTTTGCTGAAGTTATTCCTCACATTTTTGTCAGTGATTGCACTGTGTGCCATAAAAATAAAAAATAAAAAATAACATTGGTTAAACAAGGCATATATTGAAGTGATTCGAACTGCGATTTGCTCATCCTGCCATTGTCAGGGTGAAGCCACTAACCAGCTGGGGTATGATTAGGATTTTATCTTTATTTTATCCATACTCTTATCAGTCCAGTTCTTTATCAATCCTGTTACCGGTTCTTTTTCATTTCTTAAGAATTTGGGTTCTGGTTTGGGAGGGCGGGCTGCCAGTCTCAGCCAGTAGCTAAGTTTACAAGAATTTTGACTAGTTTTAAGATACATACAGACAGTTTTGATTTTAGCTTGTTCATAACAAGCAGCAACCTCCGGGGCTGAAAAATTAAGCCAACCCGAAAGTGCCAAAAACTGCAGTTCATCGAATGGCCACTTGAGGCTGGCTCCAAAAGGGAGTCAATTCCCATAGACCCACATATTAAAATGCCCAACTTTACAGCAGAAATAAACGTGTTTACAGCCTGGTACAAGAAACGGTTTTGGTCACTATGATTAATTTCACCCTGCATGACAACTGTGAGGGGGGTGAATTGTTTTTATAACTCACCTGTTAAAATTATATTAAGGCTTAAAGTTCTGCATAATTAAGGATGTGGCCGCTTTGAGTGACAGGTGGGGGGTGCTGGTGCCGTCACTGTTAACAGTCTGCTGTCTGCTAGCCGCCCGTCATCTCAGCAAGTCATCGAACTAGACCTCTCAGCCGTGTTTGTGCCTTTTGGAGACTTTTTCATTAAAATATCTGAAGAATAATATGGCTCGCTGTGTGATTAAGAAGTCTGTGCTCCAGTTTTTTCAGTGAGTGAAATTCTAGTATTTTATTTATATGTTAGCAATAATTAGCAGATATTGGTGTCTGTGCTCACCATATATAGCTTGCTAGCTAATTAATTAGCCTTGGGTTAGCCTTCGAGCAAGACGCCCAGCTGTGCAAATGATCCTAACTCCATATGTTAGCAACAGTTATTAAAGCTAGAGTGCGGGACTTTTACATCTGTTACATTCAAGCCCTTGCCAAACGAGTTCACACAATGCTGATTAAGCCTATCACCGGCAGGTTAATCTCTCTGTATTTTGCAGTATAGAGAGTTTTTAAATCTGGTGTATGTGGCGACATTCTCGCGCTGGCTAACCGGTAATGATGCGTTTTACGCCAACCAGCAATGATTGGTTTGGTTTTGATTTGATTTGGTTTACCAGAGCAGAAGCGGGGAGCAACCCAGAGCCATGTAGAGAGCTCCAGGATCCGCCACTGCTGTTAAAAAAAAAAGGTCCATTGGAGAGAATGTTTAATATTGAGCATTGTTTATTATGTTCAGTTTTAAAGAGTTTCTCCTTGGGAATCAATAAAGTATTTCTGATTCTGATTCTGATATAGTTTGTGTTAATATACTTTGCCAACTTTTTGTATGCAGTCATGCCAATAAAGCCACTTGAATTGACCAGAGTTGACCCAACTCTCTCTACATGGCTCTGGAGCAACCGTAGCGACAGAGTAGGCTACAGCACCTAGGAGTTAAACCTAACAAGCATCCAAGAAAAATGTCTGATGCGCCAGATAAAAAAGAAATTTGGCATTCAGAGGAAGTATTGCAGTCAAAACAAGAAAGTGATCGACGGCGATGACAAACAGGGATAACCACTGGTGTAGCTTTAGCTTTTCCTTGTTGGAGAGCACTGAGAGAAGGGACTGAGGGCAGACACAGATGTCACGTTACTGCTCTTGGACAGGTTGGTAAAATATTTATAGCTATTACATTTAATCTACCTAAATAATGGATTATTGTCTTGGAATTGTGGAAATTTCTCTGTATTTTTGTAACTATTTGTGAACAGGAGCCTGGGGTGAGCTCTCTGTAGGCATACACCATAAGCATGCGATGACAGTGTTTGTGTAATTACTCTCACTGCCAGACAGGAGAGACAAACGTTCCGCACTCCAGCTCTAAATCGGCATGCACTGAAGTCAAAACATAATAGAGAAGTGTTAGAATTTAGGGTGATAATACTTTTGAACAAATGGCATCTGTGTGAGGTTGGAAAATAAAGGTCCACCTCGTTAGTTAGCAAACGTTTTGCAAAGGTAACGTTAAAGTTACCATACAGGCAATGTAACGTTAATGTTACATTAATGCTAGACTAGGTACTGTAACTGTGGTCAGGGAGGGGAGCTGCTGTGGACACTGATTAGAATAAGTGACTGCCCCTGTACCTGATGAGGACTGGAGGGACGGACTACGTAGTGTTGTAAAGGAGAGAGTTGAGGTGTCTTCAACAGGTAGTTGGGCTGTAGGGCGAGGTTCCTGAGTTAGGTAAGGTTAGATTAGTAGCATTAGGACGTGTGACGGCCCCTGCTTAGTCTACTTGTGTGTGCTTTGTCAGTAACTGTGTCTAACCACGTTGTGAGGTGCCAGAGAGCTGACTGCAGTATCTAACCAGATCTGGAGCACCTGGGCCCAGTGCTCTACAGGATATAAAAGTCCCAGCTTCCAGCGTGGCTGGCTCTCTTCCCTGTCAGTGCCAGTAACCTATTGTTTTTCTTAACATTTTGTTTTACTTTTACTCCACAACACCTTATCCTATACTATCCACACACATCCACATGAACACTACTGATTTCACTGACTAACACACCTCATATCCAAAGTTACAGTTCAATTTATTTTCTTTACTACAATAAATAACTTGTATTTATTGGCATTTTATGTCTTCTCCCGTTTTTGTCATGGCCTATGGGCTGGGTTATGACAGACGCTTGAGGAAAGTTACAACGCCTAGGCTAATGTGATGTGTACTCCACGGTAAAGAGGTTGAAGGCATCACTTGTCACTTTTCAGCAGGTATTTCTGCCTCCGGAGCTACAGAGACTGGATCTGTGGTTGTGGGCCACCTGCTGCCCCCGTGTTCCTGCTCGACAACTGCTGCTACATTTGTTGTTATTTTCTCTGTTACTGATGCTGACATTATTTTTCCTAAAGTTGTCATTCCTATTATTACTAATTTATTAATATTAACATTATAGTTACTATTCTACTATTAAAAAAAAAGAAAAAAGATTCTACGTGGTCTTTGCATTGTGCCTCCCTCTCTCCCCAAAATGAAATTGAATTGAAATTGAAGATTTTGCCAAATTATGACACTGGGTTATTAATCCATAAGTTCTATCATTATAATTACTGTCACATCTTTTCATTTATTTAAGCAACCTCTAATATTGATGTTTTCATGAATGCAATTTATGATTTTAATTTGTTAAACTGTTGCTTGTGTAGTGGTACATTTTTGTTTTATAAAATGGATCAAACTAAATATACTTTAGAGTAAAAGCACAAAGAAAAAAACAACTAACAATCAAGCATGATTGGTTCATCTGTTTAAGTCATCACACAAAATAAATACATTTAGCATCAAGGTACAATTTGCCTAAATACAATCCCTGTAAAGAATCAAAGAAAGTAAATCATTCACACACACCGAAGGCACAGCCCTTGGGAACAATTTGGGGTTCAGTGTCTTGCCCAAGGACACTTCGGCATATGGGCTGGGGAAAGGTGGGATCGAACCGCCGGCCTTCCAGTTGGTGGACAACCTGCTCTACCACTATGCCACATTCGCCCCTTATGCCCCATAACGGGTCACTGTGATTTTATACAGTACATACTTTGTTACTGTAATGTTCTACAGTACATTGTTGTCTAAATGGTAATTTTCTACAGTACAATGTTGGCTACTGTGATTGTCTACAGTGCATAAGTTGTTACTGTGATTTTCTACAGTACATTGGTGGTTACCGTAATTTTTTACAGTACATCATTTATTACTGTCATTTTCTACAGTACATTGTTGGCTAAATGGTAAATGGATTGTATTTGTATAGCGCCTTTCTAGTCTTCCGACCACTCAAAGCGCTTCAAATCGTCTTCTGTGATTTTCTACAGTATATAAGTTGTTACTGTAATTTCCTACAGTACATTGTTGGCTATTGTAATTTTCTATAGTACATAATTTGTTACTGGGATTTTCTACAGTACATTGTTGGCTACTGTGATTTTCTGCAGTACACTGTTGGCTTCTACAATACATAAATTATGACCGTGATTTTCTACAGTGGTGACTTGATTATTGTGATTTTCACAGTAACTCTTTGATTACTGTAATTTTCGATCGAACAAGTCACAGTAAATACCTGTGCAGAAAAAGTATATTACTGTAGATTTCACAGGTATTTTTTTACAGTGTAGGGCTGCAACTAACAATTTTTTTCAATATCGATTAATATGCCATTCATGTTTTTGTAAACATTTTTGTTTTGTTTGATAAATTATTTAGTCTATAAAATGGCAGAAAATATTGAAACATGTCTATCACATTTTCCCAGAGTCCTAGATGATGACACTAAATGGCTTGTTTGTCCAACCAACAGTCCAGAACCCAAAGATATTCAGTTTACAATGATATGAAACAGTTTACATATGCTCATAGGGCTACTAGATCAGAAAACATTCCAGTGGGTTGATTTGGAAGGCAAAGACATTTTTTTGTTTAGGTTGGAGAATGTTTGCTGCATTAGGGCCATTATCCTTCAATAACAGTTTTATTATGTTTTTGTCTCTGCACATTGAATGAATTGATTGCAAATGAAATATCTCATTATCTTGAGACAACAATGCCATGGTTTTGCTAACCTACCTGGCTCTTAAGTTTGTCTATTCTCTTGTTAAATGAAGAGCAAATGGTGATTTATTTTATAACAGAGGCACAATGAAGTTTCTGCTGATGTCAGACCTTTATTACAGTTTGTTTTATCTGATATCCTGGTCTCTTCTGATATCTTTTCTATCAGGCTAAGCCAACCTGTGTAGACTTTTAAGCAACATTAATAGGACATTCCATTTGGGACCTAGCCTCCCAGTAATCAGACTGAAATGACATTTTACATTATTCAGTCTGATTATTGTGTTCATGTTAGCTGTTTGATTTGGGTTTGTTAGCTTTGGGATTGTTATTTTCCCCTACTACTACTGATATTATTATTATTACTATTATTATTATTTTTATTAATATTAATATTATTACCACTACCGTTACCATGTTACCTGTCCCATCAACGTTATTTTCAGTCATCAGCGGTTCAGCGGTAGCAGTTGCTTGGAGCACCTAACGTTCTTCACGTTTTTCAAATATGCTGATTCAAGAGTTATTTCTGTAAATTGACAGCAGTGGACAGTGAAATTGAGCGCTGGATTGAATTAAGTTATTGGGTAGTTTGGGTTGTATGCTGCATGGCAATGTCAAGCTAAGGTCAAAGTTTGCTTTACACCCCCCATTCTCTTTAATAAATCATAAAATTGGAGGTGGGAATGGTGGTAAAGCAGGAAAACAGCTGACATGCAGAAAGAGGTCTGTGACAGTCTAAATGCTTTTATTTTTTAAATGTTACATACTGGACCTTTAACCAAAGGATGTCCATATACAAAAAATATCAATTAGGTTGCTGTAGAAAAACAGTAATAGGATATTAACATTATTTGAATTGAATGGTTTCTCTGTTTAAATGTGTTAATGAAACCTGGAAGCTTCTTTCTCCACCTCGTCCACCAGTTACCTCCATCTTTTCTCAGAACGCTCGAGATGTGACATGCGTCACTCAACTTTTCACAGATACCACACATACACATATACTTGCTTTCTGTGGTGCCCTATCCCCCACCTCCTCTCACTCTCTAATTTTTTCGCTCTCTCTCACACACACCCTGAGAACTATATTTTCTCTTTGCTAAAGGGTGCCAAAAACAAGAATAGAAAACAAAGCTTGAGCATTTCCCAAAGCTCAACTAAACAGACATTTTGCAGGTGATATAGAAATTGTTGCCCTGATTATATCTCATTAGTCACTATGTTAAAGCTTGAAGGGCATGTATGTCTTTCAACACAGTCTAAGCATATATTGGGTCAGTGTGGGATGTAAAAGTTTATAGATAAGTGCGTTGTGACTATTGAGATTAATTTGAGAGGCTTTAGTAAAGTTGTAAAGCCAGTGTGGTAGATTGATTTTTTTTTTTTTTTTTGGGGCACAATCTAATTATCACCTAGAATTTTAAAATAATAATAATGTAATGGTAGTGATAATATTAATAAAGTAATAACAATAGTAATGATAGTGATAGGAATAATAATGATAACAGGAGAGAGATGAGAAAGCACAAACTACGGGAGAGAGAAGATGTTGAGTTAGTAACATGCATTAATGGGATAAAAATGCATACAGATGGAGAGGGAGAGTAGGATAGAGTAGCTCAGTGCATCATGGGAAGTCTCCCAGCAGTCTAGGCCTATTGCAGCATAACTAAAGGATGGTTCAGGACTCACCCAAGCCTGCCTTAACTATAAGCTGTATCAAAGAGGAAAGTCTTAAGCCTACTCTTAAATGGTGTCTGCCTCCCGAACCCAAAACTGGGACCTGATTCCACATTCTACTTTTGGAGACTCTAGGAACCACAAGTAACCCTGCATTCTGGGAGTGCAGTGTTCTAATGGGGTAATAAGGTATTATAAGCTCTTTAAGATACAATGGTGCCTGAACTTTGTAGAGCTTTGTAGGTGAGTAGAATGATTTTAAATTCTACAGGGAGCAAGTGCAGGGAAGCTAATATTGGAGAAATATGATCTCTTTTCCTAGTTCTTGTCAGTACACTCAAGAACTAGAGTAAGCTATTGTCAGTGCTTGGACTGATTGTATTCACCTTATATATGCTTCCTTTAAGCAATATTATTAGGAAACACTCCATAAACTTTCATTGTTATGCAGATGATACCCAATTATATCTATCGATCAAGCCAGATGAAACTAACCAGTTAACTAAACTTCAAGCATGCCTTAAGGGCATAAAGAGCTGGATGACCTGCAACTTTCTGATGTTAAACTCTGACAAAACTGAAGTTATTGTACTTGCCCCAAACACCTCTGAGACACATTATCTAAAGACATAGTTGCTCTAGATGGCATTGCCCTGGCCTCCAGCACCACCATAATGGACCTCAGAGTTATCTTTGATGAGGATTTATCCTTTAACTCCCACATGAAACAAACTTCAAGGACTGCCTGTTAATAAAGATATATTGATCATATCCAGTAAAGAAGTGCCAACTAAGGATAAAACTTCTTTAAGCAACCTAGTTGAAAAGGGGTCTAAGAGACAGGTTGATGGCTTAGATGAAGAAATGTCATGAAATCACAAATGTGAGGCAGTGAGTATGATTGTTTTGAGAGTAATAATGTAGCACAAAATAATGTGCAGATTTTGCCTAATAAATTGATATATTAGAGGTAGCCAGACTTTTTGACTTTAACGGCAAACCTGGCTGATGACTTATGAATGTTTTCAATTAAGTGACTTCAAGGTGCAGTGTCCACCACCACTAATTTATCCTGCTGCCCACGTAATGTCATATCAGAATAACTCATCCATTTTTTTTTTCTCACTGCAGTAAACTGTTTACAGAAATTGAAGCAAACCATTACATTGTTTATCTAGAAGCGTGGGATTTATATCGAGCTCCCTGCTGTGAAACAGCATATTGTGGCTGTTTGATTATGTTGGATTATTGTGTTCATAACAAGATAAATCATATCTACAATAAGCTGCAAATTAAAGTTGACATTTCTCTGGTTGCAACAACAAACCAGTGTCATGCAGCAGTTCAAATTCACATCACAATGTTGGGTGGGTGTGTGTCTTGCTTTCCTGATTAAATGGACTGGGGAAATATTTATTATGTCAATGTTTTAAGATAGTGTACAATTAGACCTGGTGATTAAGCATTTAGCTTTGATAAATGTGCATGTTTGCATTAATCATTATAAAATGCACTGTATTTTATTTATTTTTATTTTATTGAGTCATACACTCAGGTGGCCACCATTACCTCTGAAAGCTAAAACCAGCGTGGAGGTGCATTAAGATAAAGAACTAATACTGTAATTATCATATATGTAATTATGTAATTGTCTTAGATGTTGTAATTATCAAATCTGTAACAATGAATCCTCAAGCTCAACTGTATCACTGACTGAATCAGGATCCAGTTTTTTGCATTGGAGCCCCTGAAAAGGTGCCATTTTCAGCTTAACCGTGATATATTGTAGCTTCACTGCTTACCGTTTAAAAATGCACTTAAGATACAAAAGCCAGAAAAACTATTTTACAGATAGGCAGTTATTTAGCTATTACCCTTATAAACAGTGCTTTGAATTTCTATGCTGCTATTTAACTATTAATATTATATAATATACTATATAATATTATTATAATAACTATTTAGCTATTTATTCAAAACTAGCTAACACACTGATCTGGCTAATGGTTCAGTAAACATAGAAAATCCAACTAAACCGTCAAAGGAGTGGAGAGGCCTGGCCCGTAAAGTATACCCCCACAGCCCCCCACGAGGTGGGGCAGCCCCACAGTCCAAACAGGCCCTGCCCCCACCTGTATTCATAAAGCACCACTCTATATTACCAAGTGTACCTGATGTAGCCAAGGCTATTAAACAATTTCTTACTCTATCTGACTTTCGCAAGTGCCCTTCTCAAAACCAGGGACACTCGAAGTCAGTCACAGTTGGGGGTGCAGAGAGAAGGTCAGTCTATATAATGTCATCATACTAAATGGTGCACGATATTCATGTTTTTTTTTTATTAATTTGAATGGCCATGATAGCTTATACATAGTTATCAACAATTTACAACAATTAGAGAACATTTTACACTACAGCAGACAAGACGTTGTAGTCCCTCATTCGTCCAGGTGTGTTCCATCGTAGAAAAGGTTTCAGTCGTAGTCATCTGGACACTGTTTTCAGAATCAAGACATTTCGGCTCCCATCCAGAAGTCATTCTCAATTGTGAACATGGTCTGAGAACTCCAAAGTTCGAGTTCTCAGACCTTTTTCACTATTGAGAATGACTTCTGGATGGGAGCTGAAACATCTTGACTACAGCAGACAGCAAACTTGAACACCAACATACTGTATGTCAAAGAAGCCACAGCATGAGAACTGCAAGGAGATGAAGAGGGAGAGCCAGCACCTGAGAGATGTGACCCATGACCAGTTCATCATAGTTTATAATGATGCAGCGCAGTGAGGATATAGACCTTTCATAGATGAGACGAGCGTCAGACTTCACTATCATACAGCAAAATGGGCTGGATGACACTATCAAATATTAAAATATAAATAAATAAAATAAATAAATATAAAATTTTCTCTTAATTGCATTTACAGCTCTTCAAGCTTTTTCTTTAAGTGCATTCACTGCCATGTTGAAACTCCCTGATGCTGTCATGGTTATAGCAAGGTAGGTATAACTGATACTGTGTTCAATGATATGATTATTTATGGTAAACTGGTATTTGTTCTCCTGGCATTTGGGGCGTTTTTGAAAAATCATGACATTAGTTTTCTTCATATTTACCGCCAGGACCCAGTTCTGGCAGTACTTTTCAACTATGTCCAGCTGTTGCTTTAGTCCTTGTCCTCTCTTAAAACAGAGACTTCACCTCAAACTAGGAGGGAGAGGCCAGCTGTACAGCAAGTTCATTTATAAATAAAGTCAGGCTTAAACTGCAGGCCTGACGAACACCTCTTCTCTGGATGAAGAATTCAGTTTGTTTGTCTCCAATTTTAACAGCACACCTATTTTCCAAATACATTGATTTAACCAGATCATACATTTTGCCCCCTATACCACAATGTAGAAATCTGTAATAGAGCCCCTCATGCCAAATAGAGTCAAAGCTTTCGTGAAGTCAATAAAACAAGTGAATATCTTACCTTTTTTTTTTTTTGGTGTACGTTTGTTGATTATAGTGTGAAGGATGTATACATGGTCAGTGGTGCGGTGTTTTGAAAGCCAGTTTGATTTTTACTCAAGATAGAGTGCTATTAAAGGAAATCCAATATTCTTTTCAGAATCAGAAATACTTTATTGATCCCTGAAGGGAAACTCTTGTTACAGCAGCTCACTATCACGTCAGTGCACACAGGAATAGAAGTACTAAGCAAAAAATATAATAAACTATAATACAGGTCAGAAAATAAATTAAGTACCAAGTGGGTATAAGTATAAAATTAAAGTAAGTGTGAAGTACAAAGTGGGTTTACCGGTTGATGATAATCAAACGGTATAAAGTAATAGTGCATGAACTGTTAAGTGTAGCTTATTAAGAATATTAAGATTATAATGAGACGGAGGATATTGCACAGCAGTAAAAGGAGTATGAATAAATATCAATAAATAGGGAATTTTAAATTGAAAAGAGTATATTGCACAGGAATATTAACACAATCAATATCCACTTTAATGACTTATGGTCATATAGACTAACACTTAGAGGGAGGAGTTAAAGAGTTTGATGGCCACAGGCAGGAATGACTTCCTGTGGCGCTCTGTGGTGCTTTTTGGTGATGAGTCTTCCGCTGAAGTTACTCCTTTGTTTGACCAGCATGTCATGGAGTGGATGGGAGACACTGTCCAAGATGGCATGTAGTTTGGCCAGCATCCTCCTCTCTGACACCACCGCCAGAGAGTCCAGTTCCACCCCCACAATGTCACTGGCCTTACGGATCATTTTGTTGAGTCTGTTAGCATCCACTACCCTCAGCCTGCTGCCCCAGCATGCAACAGCATACAGGATAGCACTGGCCACCCCAGACTCATAAAATATCTTTAGCATTGTCTGGCAGATGTTGAAGGACCTCAGCCTCTTCAGAAAATAAATGGCGGCTCTGGCCCTTCCTGTAAAGAGCATGAGTGTTCTTGGCCCAGTCCAGTTTATTGTCCATGTGTACTCCCAGGTACTTGTAATCCTCTACAATGTCTAGTATTTTATTTAGAATACTACAGAATAGTTAACCTAAACAACTGCTGACACAGATGTCACAGTAGTTACTAGGGTCTGATTTGTCCCCACTCTTATGAATGGGGGAAATGAGCCCTTTGCACCAGAAGTCAGGAAAACATCCTGACTGTAGTAAGATATTGAACAACTTCAACACTGCACCCTGCATCTCTGGGGTGCTACATTTGAGCATTTTGTTTTTAATGCTGTCCGGACCACAAACCTTTCTTGGCTGGAGAGACTTTATCTGTGTGGTCAATTCTTCCCAAGTAATTGGGAAATCAAGGGGGTTTAGGTTGTCTTTAATTGTTTCTTCTAATGTTTGGAGTTTTTCTTTTATAATACATTGATCCGAATTAATTAGATTTATTGGTATGTCTTTGTACAGATTTTCAAAATGTGCTCTCCAGATGTCACCATTTTGGATGGGTAGAGCTTGTGGTTGCTTTGTGTTGAAGTTGTTCCACATATCCCAGAATTGATTTTGATTAATAGCGTTTCATGTGGGTATAATTTTGTTTTTTGTTCCTTATTGTACATTTATATTTGTTTAAAATGTTATTGTACCTAGTGCGTAAAGCTGGGTTGTTTGGTTGTCGATGTTTTTCATTTGCAATGTTTCTTAGGTCTTTTCTGATGGTCTTGCATTCTTGATCAAACCATTTGTCTGCATTTTGCTTTTTAACAGGCTTCCATTTTTGTTTAATAAGGTTAGCTTTAATAGCTGCCCTATGAAATATCATATTGATATCATCAATGGCCTTTTTTACACCATCTCTTGTAGAGACTTATTGATTTTGGTTATATACTAATATGTCATTCATCAGATCAGGTGAGTTCAAGGCCATGATGAATTTGTCTCCACTGTCTTGGGCCCATCTGTAAGTAGGATTTAATTTATACAGCTTACTGGGTTCCCTTTTTGACCCGAGAGTTTAAAGAACACATTTATTTGGTTGTGGTCTGAAAGGGGAGGACAGAGGAGTATGTGAATCTCCCTAAAGAGTCCCCTCTGAACCTATCATTATCTATGTACAGGCCTAAGGCCAAACAGAGTTGCACTACCTTCCTACTACTACTTTGGTTTATTTCAGAGTCAAAGTTGTTCCGAGGGGTGATGGTTGGTGTGGTGGTTGACGACAGGGGAGACTGTCCAAACACATGGTTGTTGCCATGTGGGGTTGATGGCATCAGGTTCGATTCCTGTTTGTCTATTCAGATCTCCAGTTAGATGCACATTTCCCTGGACCTGGAAATGGGCGATTTCTGAGTGGAGAGTTTCAAAAATGTCTTCTTAAAAATAAGGAGAATCTACTGGGGGTATATAAATAGCACAGAGATATAGGTCTCTATTAGTTATGCCCAGGCTTTGATTTAATCTTAACCAAATGTGTGATTTACTCTAAGTGGTGAGATCTGATGGCAAAGATCTTCTTTATACCACACCAAGATCCCAGCCGATGTTCTGCCCTTGTGTATGTTTTTTAATTTTATAGAGGGCACCATGACTTCATTATATCCTAGAGGACATTGAGTGATTGATCATTTTGACACTATGTTTCTGTTAACACAATTACATCAACATCTTTGATAGATTTCCTGACTTCAGCTCAAATGTTGAGTGGAGACCCTGAATATTCCAGCAGCTTATATGAAATGAACGCATAAAAACAATCAAAATGAACCTGTATAGTGAGACAAATATAAAAACTATACATTTACACTACTGAATAATAATTTTACATGGAATACATGGAGGCATGTACTATTTTCATTAATATTATCATTGTACTGACTACTTCTATTGCTATCGTTCGATTTCTCAAATGAGAAGGTGTTGAGTGAGTATGTGTCTTAGCTGAACAGAAGTCGGGTGCACAGGATGTGTAGCATCTCCCTAGCGTCTTCCAGTAGCAGGGGGACGGACTGTGGCAGTAGGCTACAACTTCAGCATAGCTTCGCTGCTGTGGGTAGGGAGGGGGACCGGGGGCAGCTTCTGCAGTATGGCTCTGCTGCAGTGGGTGGGGAGGGGGACATGGGGCAGGTGTTGCCACATATCTCTGCTGCTGATGCTGTAAAGCTGGTTGGCGGGCAGAGGCTAAGGAGGGGGAAGGTAACCTCCTCTGGTTGTGCTTCAAAGTGGTGAGGTTGTGGGCGCAGAGACAAGGCAGGGGTTTGGGACACTGGCAGGAAGAGTCTCTGTCTCTATACTTGTCATTGTGGGGACTGATGAGAGTTGATCTGTCTGGACTTGCCTAGGGAAGCTCCTTTCTCTATTCTCAGCATCCTTCTTCCTCCTTCTTCATCCTTCTTTGGCTAACTGAGCATGGAGCAAACTGTTCTCCTGTTTCACTGCCTCTAGACTTCCTCTGAGGTCAGATGCCAAGGCCTGACCAGGTAGCCAAAATGGTTTGGCCCCATATTGGCCTAAATCCAGCAGGCCAGAACTTGGTTTGAATGACACCCCAGAATTGTCCCAAGTACACTGGTCCGAGTCTGGCTGCTTAAACTGAATCGGCATTGCCAGCATAGGGCCGCAATCACCCCAACAAAAATGGCCTGTATGGCCATATCTCACCCAAATTCAGGTCACTACACATGGGCCACACACACAAAATCTAGCCAAATCTGGCAACCATTACTGGGCCAGAGTTGGCTGACCTTTGGTGAGCCGCTGCCAGAACACAGCTGAGTGCGCCAGTACTTAGCCACAGTTGGCCCAACTTAGCTGGCTACCTGGGAAAAAATGCTATCAAAGTTGCCAAAAAGTTGGCTAGACACCTCCGGAAATAGTAGAAAAATTCCCTAACTGTCATTAACCAAATGACAGCTCTAACATGCTAACTAGGGAACAGTTAGTTTATACTGAAGCGCTCAAAGCAGAAAAAGACTTAAAATCCAAGAGGGAAGATTTCCTGTCAGAAAGAAGAAGAGGATTGCAACACCCTAACATCACAACATTATGAACAGTGTTGGAATTGTGTATTGATGTGCGTTTAATGGGTTCAATTGCTTAGCTTTATGTAGAAACTCCATCACCTGGGTGGAACTAACTGACTAACATATAGATGGTAGAAGTAGTAATCATTAATTCCAGGCTTTGAAACATCCCTTCAGGGACCTGTGACTAATAGTAGCTAAATGTACACAAGAAATTCTTATGCATTTTTTATTGTTTCAGTTTGTGTCAGACCTTACTTCAATGACATCATTTGCTCACCATCTTCCTCAGCTGTACTCTTTTTTTTATTGCTGCTAACAGACTACTTCAAAATATGAATTATTTTAACTTGTGGCATAATGTACATCTACAGGGCTATCTCTGCAACATTTTCAGCATAAAGGGATAGTTCAGGTTTTTTTGAAGTGGGGCTGTATGAGGTACTTATCTATAGTGAGTGTATTACCTGCAGTAGATGGCGGTCGGCACGTCCCCAGAATGGAGAAGCAAAGAGTTGTACCGGCACAGAAGCTAAGCAATGTACTGTTGTGGACAGAATCAGCAGCAAAACGTATTTTAGCCAACTAAAAGAAGGCCCACCGAAAAAATCAATATCAGTTCAAGTGTATGCTATATTTTGAATATTTTCAGCGCTTTACCTTTTCGTCAGGCAACCATTTTCTTTGGAACTACATTTTCTCAACCCTAGAACTTCCATATTCCTACACGTAAGTGCAACTTGGCCGCGCACTGTATAACGCCGCCAGTTATCAGCTGTTTGGGTCAGAAAATCCTGTTGCAAGATCAGACTGAAATCAAACTTTTCTTTCATTCATTGTCTCTTCCATAAACCACTGAAAGTCTGATCCAAACAGCTGATCTTCGGTGGGGAACGTGCTGACCTCCAGACTGCAGGTAGTACACTGACTATGGATAAGTTCCTCATATAGCCCCACAAACTATCCCTTTAAATATGAGAAAGGTTGTGTCAGCAGTAATCTGAACTTGCTATAGTTCTGTATTTCTTCCTGACAGACTGACAGACCCATTTTAATTGTCCCAGCTGCCTTACTGAACTCTTAACAGCTCTCCACAATTCTTATTGCACAATTACATTATCTCCAAACTCTTGTCACTGTAATGTCTTGCATGTCCAATATAACTAATTTAATTTTGTCATTACAATGGAGCAGCACATCAACCTTTACAAACAGTTCTGTCCACAGCTGTAAGGTGAGGTAGGTGAGTTGAAGTTAAATGATATATCAGAAAACTGCTGCTGCACTGCTCTCTGTGGGCTAGAACTTTCTAATAGGTTGTACAGCTGGCTGCTCCCAATTGCTGGAGTCAAAGAAAGTGTTTGCTGTCAGGGGAAACATAACTGGTTTCAAGTCATTGAGGTCTGGCCAGGAGCATTGAAATTGGGTTGAATGGTATATTTTTATGAAAAATTGTATCTTTCATTAGTGCTAATGTCAGATATCTCTAAATCCCCTACAGAATGGCCGTGTGTCCTTCATCGGCCACCAGCTGGGCGGCGTGTCCTTCTCGCCCAACAGCCGTGACCAGCAGGTCAAGTTTGCCCGTGCTGTCCAAATCACCTACTACCTCCGCAACCATGGACCCGTGGTGCAGGATGCCATCGCCGAGCACTGGGAGAATGAGTTCTGCGCCCTGGTCAGCCGGCTGTCCACGGCCGAGGCACCCCACGCAACTGACCAGCTCCACATCCAGTCACTCACCTCCTTCAGCCTGTGGAGGGACTTCCACCAGACGGGCGTGCTGGCCAAGGGGGAGGTGCTGGTCAGCCTGGTGCTGGTGCTCCTGGCCGCAACCATCTCCAGCTCCATGCGGGACTGCCTGAGGGGGAAGCCGTTCCTGGGCCTCCTGGGCGTGCTGACCATCTGCATCGCCAACGTCACAGCTGCAGGGATCTTCTTCATTTCGGATGGGAAGTTCAACTCTACGCTGCTGGGGATCCCATTCTTTGCCATGGGTGAGTGGGACAGAGATTGACTGTGTGTTTTGTATGTGTGTGTGTGTGTGTAGTGGTTCGTTCGGGGGCTTATCAGAGGTTGACAATCAGGTCAGGTTGATTGGAGAAGGGATTAGCAGAATTGTTGGCGAGTGGCATGTGTGTGTCCATATGTGTGTTTGTGTGAACCTTGCAGCTGCATTTGTGCAGCACTTTCAGGCAATTTTGCATGTTTTCTTCTGTGATTTTTGCATTGAGGATACATTCAACTGCTGTGCAAGGTTTTTCATTATTTCACTGAGCTTCAAGGGATGTTGTCCTCAGTGTAGTAGATTTAATAATAAACTCTATTACAGTGTATATCAACGATGAGGAGAAACAAAAGGCTAACACACATCAGAATACCGGAGTACTATAGAAAAAAACCCTACATGAATTAATTATGAATCTACATTCAAATTTAGATTTATTTCATGTTTCAAATTTGCATTTAAAGTCATATTTCAGTGGTGTCACATGATTTTTGTGATGACTCACTGAAATAGATTAAACTTTTTAAAGAACTTTGTATCCTATATTAGATAGTGGCAGTGTAGATACAGACAGGAAACATGGGGAGAGATGAAGGGGTATGACATGCAGTGGTCTACACTGGCTAGAATCATACAGGGGACGTTGGATGGTAACCACTAGGCCACCAGAACATTGAGGGCTCCATCGTCCCATAACAAAGTCAATACAAAGACATGCAAACAGTGGTGAATTAGCTGTAGGAGGTACCAATGGAGGAAAAGATGCATCTGCTTTGAGTTGAAAATGGTTCCACTTGAGTGAAAAATTTTGATTTATGGACGCACAAAGACAAAAGAAACAACAGAAAAACAATAGAACTGGTCAGTTGTCAACAAAGCACATATACAAAAACAGTTTAGACACAGTCAGTACACACTTTGCTAGCTAGTAGGGGTGTGTATTTTTCCCTCTCAGACTGTATGTAGATACAGAAAAATTTGTAATGATAATCTTTATTTATAGAGCACATTTCAAAATGTTACAAAAGCTTCACAAAGGCAGCAAAATAAAACACTTAAGTCATAAACCCATCTGGTTTTAAAACATAAAAAACATTTAAGTAAGTACAAGTAAGTAAAAGACAGTTTAAAGAAAATTAAAACTCAAGTAAAATCAGAAAAGTATGTTTTAAGAAGGGACTTAAAAGAGATCACTGACTCAGCCAACCTGATTTCCTCGGGCAGGCTGTTCCAGAGCCTCGGGGCCCTGGCTGCAAACGCTCTGTCCCCTTTAGTTTTCAGCCAGCTCTCTGGAGCAGACAAAAGACCTCTGCTCGAGAATCTCAAAATATGTGCCGGTGTCACGGACATGCCAGGCTCCACAACCCCACAACCACAACGCACTCCCTCTCCAGAATTCTAATTACGCACCTGTTTCCAATCACACACCTGACCTTCATCTGCACCACATCAACCCCAGTATATAAACACCCCACTCACCTCAGTCAGTGTCCGGTCTAGTTTCTACATGGACGTTATTCCTCGCCATATCAGACAACGCCTTCGGACTCAATCCTATCCCTGTGTGTGTCTCCTCGCCTGTGTCCCCGTCGCCTGTCCTGTGATCTCCAAGCTCCAGTGTGTGTTTCCTGTTCCCAATCTCCAACCACAGTTTACAAAGGACAGTATCAGTAATTACCACCTAATCGGTAACTCTCTGCCTGTTTAACCTTTATTAATAAAAACCATCTGTAGATGGTCCTGCCCTTCTGTCTGTAACAGAAGACCGGACCCGTCGTAGGATGACAACATGAGTGCCATGGACCCATTCCAGGAGCTGGTGGACCTCCTGTGGCGTGGACTCAGCGCTCCGCCACCGCAGCTCCACCCTTTCCGGGATACGCTAGTCCCATGGCCAAACCCACGTCCTTCTCGGCGGAGGAGTGCAACGTCTTCATTCTTCAGTGTTCACTGGTCCTGGAGATGCAGTCTTCCCTGTACCCGACCGAACGATCGAAGGCAGCATTTATTATCTCCCAGCTCCAAGGGAGGGCACTTCGATGGGCCAAATCCATCTGGGCCCAAGACGGACCAGAGACCCAATCCCTGACGAACTTCCTCACCCACTTCAAGGAGGTGTTCAGGAGACAGGCCGGGGACACCTCCGCAGGTGAGCGTCTTTATCACCTGAAGCAGGGTTCCCGGTCAGTCACTGATTATGCCCTGGAGTTCCGAACCCTCACTGCTACTAGCGGGTGGAATGAACAGTCCCTAATTACCACCTTCCGTCAGGGATTGGACCCCAGGGTAAGGCTGCATCTCACAGCATACAAGGATACCATCGGCCTCGAGAGGTTCATCCAGCTAGCCATTAGAGTCGCCACCCGTATGCAGGCGTGTTTGAATGAACACCAGGACCAGCTATCCTCTATCTCGTCCCTCCACCAGCCAGAGAGTCACCGCCCTCCAGAACCCGACCAAGAACCCATGCAGCTGGAAAATAGCTAGTTAACTCCAGCTGAGCGGCAGAGAAAGCTGACCCGGGGGTTGTGCTTGTACTGTGGAACTGCCGGTCACAGCATTTCCTCGTGCCCCGTTCGTCCTCTCAGACCCTTGGTTAGTGCCATCATTCCTACCATTAAAAATTTATAACCACTTTCCACCTTGATAACCTTGATTACTCCCAAAATGTCTCTACCAGTACAAGCCCTCATCGACTCCGGGTCAGCAACTTCATATCCGGTGCCCTCAGCCGCCAGCTCAGCCACAAAACCACAGCCACGCCCTCTATTTACCAAATCCATGCAGTAAACGGAAGACCCCTCAGCTGCGCCCGTGTCCATAGGGCCGCTGGTCCCGTCACCATCCGAGTGGAAGTGCTGCATGAGGAGCAACAACATCTGCTGGTTCTGGAGGACTCAACCACGGAGGTAATCTTAGGGCACCCCTGGCTGGAACAACACAACCCCATTATTTCGTGGACCACCAGCGAGGTGTTAGGGTGGGTTCGTTGCTGCCATCCAGACTGTTTCCCTCGCCTGCCTTCACCATCCCATCCTCGGCCAAGGGAACGTCCGGTCTGTACCACCTCCATCAAGAGCCCGCGGGATGTCCAACATCAGCCCGCGGGATGTCCACAGTCTGTGGACATCCCTGCCTGCTATGCCGCCTACAGGGATGTTTTCTGCTCTAGGAGAGCCTCCAGATTACCCCCACACCGGCCATGGGACTGTGTCATCAACCTTATACCGGTTGAACCAGTGCCCCGTGGGAAGATCTACCCTTTGTCTATCCCTGAGCAAAGAGCCATGGAGGAGTACATAGAGGAAGCCTTAGCCCAGGGATACGTCCGAATTTCTACCTCCCCTATGGCATCCAGTTACTTTTTTGTGGCCAAAAAGGACGGAGGCTTGCGGCCTTGTGTGGATTACTGGGGACTCAATCGCATCACCATCAAATTCAGGTATCCTCTTCCCCTCGTCCCAGCAGCTCTGGAACAGCTTCGTGGTGCCAATGTCTACACAAAGCTGGACCTCCGCAGTGCGTACAACCTCATCCGGGTATACGTGAGGGGGGTGAGTGGAAGACCGCCTTCGTGACACCCACTGGCCACTACGAATACTTAGTCATGCCATATGGCTTGGCCAACGCCCCCTCTGTATTCCAGGACTTCATCCATGAGGTGCTCTGGGAGTTCCTCCACAAGTCAGTCCTAGTCTACATCGATGACATCTTGATCTACTCCTGGAGTCTGGCCGAACATCGCCACCACGTTGCGGAGGTCCTGGAACGCCTGAGGGAATTCCAACTTGCCTCAAAGCAGAGAAATGCTCCTTCCATCAAACCTCAGTGCAGTTTCTCGGCTATAACATCAGTAGTAGTGGCATCCAGATGGATGAGGGGAAAGTCGAAGCCATTCGGACCTGGCCCACACCTACCACCATCAAAGAACTACAAAGATTCCTGGGTTTTGCCAATTTTTATCGTCACTTCATTCAAGGCTACAGTAGCATAGTCCAACCTCTGACCGATCTCCTCCGCAACAAGCCCAAGTCTCTGTCCTGGCCACCCGCTGCCCACGAGGCCTTCACAACCTTGAAGGAAGCATTAACCAGTGCACCGCTCCTGGTTCACCCTGATCCGGAACGACCATTCCTGGTAGAGGTGGTCCACTGGAGTAGGAGCAGTGCTGTCACAATCACAGGGTACCCCAGCCAAACTCCATCCATGTGCCTACTTCTCCCGGAAACTCAGCCCGGCAGAAAGAAACTATTGACATCTGCAACCGGGAACCCCTAGCCATCAAATTGGCCCTGGAAGAGTGGAGGCATTGGCTGGAGGGTGCTAAACATCCCTTCACAGTACTAACCGATCACAAGAACTTAGAGTACCTCTGGGAAGCCAAACAGTTGAACCCCCGTCAAGCTCGTTGGGCCCTCTTCTTCACGCGTTTCAACTTTAACATCTCCTATCACACCGGCTCCCGGAACAGTAAAGCAGACGCACTATCCCGGTTATATGCCCCAGACTAACTCCCCGATGAACAGATAATTGTAAGTGAGCGAAGGATCTGGCGTGACCCGTGGCCTCTGGACGGAGATGAGGTGGGCTGGCTCT
This sequence comes from Siniperca chuatsi, assembly GCF_020085105.1. Classification (NCBI taxonomy): domain Eukaryota; kingdom Metazoa; phylum Chordata; class Actinopteri; order Centrarchiformes; family Sinipercidae; genus Siniperca; species Siniperca chuatsi. The sequence goes on from NC_058057.1 coordinate 6,056,160, forward strand.
GGACTGGCGAGTGTAGTGGAGGGGGCTGAGCCGACCAGGCGGAGGATCAGTGAAGACAGGCGTGTACTGCGGGTAGCCGGCAGGCTCCGGAGGCGAAATCGGCCTGATGGCAAGACTGGCGTGGTAGTAGATATCCAGATGACCCGAAGGGCAGACTGAGGCAGTGATCACCGGCAGAGCGAGAGTCTGTAACAAAGACAAGACGGAGGTAACTCCAAGACGGCATTACCACCAAGGCGAGAAACAAAACCGAAACAACTTATCTTCACTTACTCGTACGCGAGTATGGAGGACGATCTGGCATCGGTAGTGTGGAGGTGCCTGGTATATAAACCGTGTCGATCAGCGATGATTAAAGACAGGTGTGCCGGTGATCAGCAGCAGACAGGAGACCGGGAAGCCAGACCAGAACACAGACACACCCACACCCACATGCACACACAAGGACGGACAGGGGATAGCCAGGAAACACAAGGAGAGACAGGTACACTGAAGCACACAAGGACTGGGGGGGCTCCACGGCCCACCATGACATTCTTCCCACACATCTCTGGGCACTGGTCATCCCAGGGCCAATGAAACCCTCTCTCTGCTACGAGAACGCTTCTGGTGGCCAAATATGGCCAGGGATGTGAGAAGGTACGTACAGGGAGGTCAGGAATGCGCCATCACAAAAGGCCCACGCCATCTTCCCTCCGGTAAACTCTGTCCACTGCCCACTCCCAACCGACCGTGGTCACACCTAGGAGTAGACTTCGTCACCGACTTAGCCGCTTCAGACAACAACACGTGTATCATGGTGGTCGTGGACAGCTTCTCGAAGTCTTGCCGACTACTCCCCCTCAGAGGACTACCCACGGCCATGGAACTACTGTTTAATCACATCTTCAGGTATTATGGCATCCCCGAGGACATCGTGTCCGACAGAGGGCCCCAGTTCATCTCACGGGTATGGAAAGCATTCTTTTTGCTCCTAGGTGTGACCGTCAGCCTTTTGTCCGGTTACCACCCACAAACAAATGGACAGATCGAAAGGAATCGGGCGCTTCCTGCGTACCTTCTGCCATGACCGCCAGGACTCTTTGAACCAGTTCCTGGGTTGGGCTGAGTACACTCACAACTCCCTACGCCAGCCTACCACTGGACTCACTCCCTTCCAGTGCATACTTGGGTACCAACCCCCTCTCTTCCTGTGGTCAGGGGAACCTTCAGAGGTGCCTGCAGTCGACTACTGGTTCCGAGAGAGTGAGAGGGTCTGGGACGCAGCCCACCATCAACTGCAACGGGCGCTCTGCAGGCGCAGACTAACAGCCGACCACAGACGAGGTGTGGCCAAAGGTGTGGCTGTCCACCCGAGACATCAGGATGCGCCTGCCCTGCAGAAAGCTCAGTCCCAGATACATTGGCCCCTTCACCATCATCAAACGGATAAATCCGGTCACGTATAAACTTCAATTACCTGCACAATACAAAACCCATCCTACTTTTCACGTATCCCTACTTAAACCTCACCACCCTTCTGTTCATGTCTCCACAGAGCCTGGTGCAACAACCAAGCCCCCCCTACCGCTCATCCTGGAAGATGAAGCCGCCTACCGCGTGAATGAGATCCTGGACTCCCGGCACCGTGGTGGCATCCTGGAGTACCCGGTGGACTGGGAGGGGTATGGTCCCGAAGAAAGATCATGGGTCCCCAGACACGACATCCTCGATCCCTCTCTACTTGACGCCTTCCACACAGACCATCCAAACCGACCTGCCCCTCGTAGAAGAGGGTGGCCACCACAACGTCGGGGTCCTCGGCCCTCAGGTGCGGGCCGTAGAGAGGGGGGGGTACTGTCACACGCCAGGCTCCACAACCCCACAACCACAACGCACTCCCTCTCCAGAATTCTAATTATGCACATGTTTCCAATCACACACCTGACCTTCATCTGCACCACATCAACCCCAGTATATAAACACCCCACTCACCTCAGTCAGTGTCTGGTCTCGTTTCTACATGGACGTTATTCCTCGCCATATCAGACAACGGCTTTGGACTCAATCCTATCCCCATGTGTGTCTCCTCGCCTGTGTCCCCGTCACCTGTCCTGTGATCTCCAAGCTCCAGCGTGTTTCCTGTTCCCGATCTCCAACCACAGTTTACAAAGGACGGTATCAGTAATCACCACCTACTCGGTAACTCTCTGCCTGTTTAACCTTTATTAATAAAAACAATCTGTGTCTCTACCTCAGTGTCTCCTGCCCATCTGTCCGTAACAGCCGGAGCATACGGTACTAAGAAGTCAGAGCTATAGCAGGGAGAGAGGCCATGAAGTGCCTTAAAAGTAATCAGTAAAATCTTAAAATCTATTCTAAAACATACTGGGAGCCAGTGTAAAGAGGCTAAAACAGGAGTTATTTGATCACATTTCTGGAGTCTGGAGTCCATCAATAGATTTTTGGTTGAGGCACGTAAAAAGGCTGTTGCAGTAATCCAGGCATGATGAGATGAAGGCGTGTAGTGATGACAGATTGTATTTTTGAAATATTTACAAGATGATAAAAACACATTTGCGCAAGCTTTGTGGTGTGCTGCTCAAAAGTTAAATTATTATCAAACAAGATGCCAAGATTCCTTGCAACAGGCTTAATGCGATGCAATAGGGAACCTGCAGATGGCAGAATTTGCTTTGCCATGTGCTGGGAACCGATGACAAGGATCTCAAGAGTGAACTCATTGCAGCGTCTGTGGAACAGGCAGGTACATCTGTGTATCATCAGCATAAAAATTAAAAGAGACACCATGTCTATGAAAAATGTGCCCAAAGGGAAGCATGTATAAAGAAAATACAATTGGTCCCAAAACCGACCCCTGAGGGTCACCATACTTAACAGAGGAAAATGAAGAGACATATACGATACGTTGCAATTTGAAGCCGATTCAATTTAGCTGTAATCAGATTTTTATATTTTCACTTTAAAAAATAAATAAAAGTGTGACTTCTATAAATAGAATTTTCAGATTTATTATTTCAAGTACTGAATCAGAAATCTTCTTACACACAAACAATAGTAAACACAGGCAGTGATACACTGAATAACTTGTCAGCTAGTATCTGCGCAGGATGAATTTTTCACTAAAACCTTGCTGACTGCTTACCGTAACCTCAGTTCCTGGATCAAGGTCATTCTTCTGAATTTGGTATATTCAGTAGCATTGTAAAGACACACGTCCTTGTAAATCAAACATGTCATGGTTTCAGTAAATGGGAGGAGTTTGGACAAGTTGGAAGTAGCATTAGCTGCTAACACTGGCATTAACTAGCCTTGCGCTTACAGCCCTTTTCAGTAACTTTACTGTCAGTGCACACATTGTCTTCTTAAATGAGTAGAGAGGTTTGAGGTACCACTGGCATATTATGCTATAATTGTGCGTTTTGAAGACTGCAGATGCAATATAATGTTTTCAGGCAGCATTGTACATGGTGGGCCCAACATTTCTTTCTTTTTTTCAGTGTGGGAATGTGGTTGATGGATTAAAGCAGGTATATCATTGGGGAACATAGCCAGCCAGCAGTAGAGGGGCGGGTTGTTCACAGCGACACACACAAAATGGAAAAGAGTGCAGAGACAGAGAGAGTTTGGAAAGCTCAGTTTTTGACCGCTGTATCAAGAATGCAACATTTGGGTTGGATTTGTGGCTATAGCTATGTATGTACAGTCAATACATTGGCTGTGGTTGGCTGTTTGGAAAATAAACATGGACTGCCAAAACACTCAAACGAATAAATTTGCCTACATAAATACGCCAGTTTTATTTGTAATTATTTGTTCTAGTCAACAAACCAACCTATAATAATGTCCATCGTCATGAAAATGATTTTTACATTTTAAAATTAATATTCAGCATAACAGACATATACCCTCACTGTGATGTGTTGTTTTTTTTCATTCTGTACATACTTAATATCTCTTACTGTGTCTCTCCCTTTGCCTTATCCCCTTCTCGCTTTTCTTCCTCTCTTTCTTCTTCAGATATACTTTGTCCATTTACACTACAGTATATCTTACATTTCCTCGCTGTGCACTCCTAAGGTCATTGGATCCCTAGGGCTTCGGTACAGCTCTGCTGGCTGACATAACTGAAGTTTAAGACTCAGGAACAGGAGGCTGGATCAGCTCCTTGTGACCTAGAGGCAGGGGAGGAGAGGAGAGGAGAGGGGGGAGGTGTGATGGGGGTGGGGTGGTGAGAGAGGCTAATAAGGAAAGTCAAGGAGAAAAGAGTGAGGAGAAAAATGTATTTGATGTATAGGAAAGAACAAAAGGAGGGTGTAGAGGAAAAGGGAAGAGACAAAGACAGTGGGAAGAGGTAGAGGAGAGGGGAGGAAGAAAGAAAATCACATAGAGAGGAAGGAGGTGGAGAAGGGCGAAGGAGGTGGAAAGGACTTGATTAAGTCTATAATTTCATGTGACAGGACCTCAGAAGCAGCAGACGCCCACCCTCCTCTTAGGAGGTCCTGACTGAGACACACCCCTATCACTATATCAACTCCACATCAAGGCAGACACTGAGAAGTGAAATGGAAACTGATACCTAATCTGTAATGGCAGTGTGGCGCCCCCTGTTGAGACAGCATCACTATTTAAAGCTTTGTTTAGTTTTTAATTTAAAGAGCAACTTGTAAGTTGAAGTTCTTACGAATTCAAACTTCAGGTTTAATGGAAATTATGCATTGAAAAGTTAATATATGATTTTAGAATTGTAGTTTGGTTTATTATGGTTTTACAAGCCATAACATAAGAAGTTTTGAGAAAAAAGCAGCAATGCCCTGAACAAAATTGTTGTTTTTTTATAATGTTTTACATTGCGCTACATTACATCACGAGGGAGTCAGTGTCCCCACAGCGCACTTTGTGCTAGTAAGTGGTAGTGTGTGTTGGCAGTTGTCATTAGGGATGGGAACGAGTAGCAGAATAATGAATTACTAATCAGATACGTACTTGATCGATCTTTTTTTCCCTATTTTATCGTTTTTCATTATTATCTATGGATTGTGTGTACACGCATGTTATGAAAAATGTGGTGCCGCATAGCCAAGATGGATTTCTAAAAATACTGTATTAGCCCGAATAAAGGACAATATTTTTTCATGAAAAGTTGGTTTGAAAAAGCGGGGGTTGTATTATATTTGAGGTATAGACAATTACGTATTATTCACAACATCACCTACAGAGAATGTTTCATTATGGGTTGTTTGTAGATTTATTTTTGCTAGGCTAGCGACTGTCTCCAAGTTTGTTCATGTTTGTTCTTTTAGAGTTAGCCCTAAAAAAATTTTGTTAGCCCAGTTTAACCTCCAGGAGTTTCTGAGGGCTCATGTAGAGTGTGTTGCTGGCATGGAAAATAAATACCTGACAAGTGAAAACGTGTCAAAAGCGTCTCCCGACGTCTTTACTGCAGAAACACGCAGGGCACCGAATCATCTGTCAAGTAGCCGAGAATGCTTTCACAGATGATGAGGAGCTGAAAGTGCTAATTCCCGGAGAAAATCATTTTGACTCTAAGAGCCTGACAGGACTGTGTGAGAATGGGACTGAGAGACAAACTAATGTGGGATTTATGTTCTGCTTTAATAGTTTTATTTCATGTTTTACTTTTACGTCTTATAATTAGGGTTGTCTAATATTTGGGCCATTAAATTTCCTCCATGCCATTACTCGATCTGGAATCAAGAATATTACATGACTCTCTGACTCTCTGTGAAAAGAGAATCAACATCCTTAGCTGTCATATCATCAGTTGATCTGTTTTCTCTCATTTTTGTTTGCATTTTAACATCCTGGCTAATCTTTGTGTTTGTGCAGGCTTTATAAATTCCAGCATGTCAGGACATTGAGTCTACAGTATAGTTTTCCTAACAGGAAAAAGAGCAGCGCTAGTCTTCGTGCCTGAGTGAGTTTTATGCAGGTGTATTCCTTGCCACATCTGAAATGAAAAATATGCTTAGAAAACTCCTCTCTCAGTTTCTAAGTCTGCCTCTCTTTCTGTCTGTCTGTCTGTCTGTCTGTCTGTCTGTCTGTTTGTCTGTGTCTCTCTCTCTCTCTCTCTCTCTCTCTCTCCCCCCTGCAGTTACATAAATGTAGTGGCGAGTTAGCATTATGTTGAGCAATGCAATGCAAGATATGACTAGCCTAGCAAGCTGATCCTTGCACATTAGTATCTGTTGTATCATTACTGTTGCCGGTATTAGGAGATCGCCACTTGTTTTGGTACTGCCTGGTACGTGATAGCAGACTTTACAACATTGGGAAGCGGCATCATTAGCTAATGCTGGTTACTCACCAAGAAACCTGCCCAGTTCTCCACTGGTTTTCTTCATATAACAACTCAGTTTCTAGCCACTAGCCCTTATTTTTTCCCTTGGGCACCTTTTTAAGTACAAAACAGTGGACCATCATATATGTATGAATTTTCAACGTCATTAATGTCAAAAGTATTCAATTCAATTCAATTTTGTTTATATAGCGTCAATTCATAACAGATGTTATCTCATTGCACTTTTCCTATAGAGAAGTATATATATATATAGTATACTATATAGTCTTTATAATATTATATACAGAGACCCAACAAATCCCACCACGAGCAAGCACTTGGTGACAGTGGCAAGAAAAAACTTCCTTTTAACAGGCAGCAACCTTGGACAGAACAAGACTCAATGGTGGGCTGCCGTGTTAGGTTTTGAGAGAGAGAGAGAGAGAGAGAGAGGTTTTGAGTAAGAGATAAATTAATAATAATAGGAATGACAGTCATAGGAATAATAATGACAATAATAGTAGCAGAGCTGTACCTGTAATAGCAGTTGTCCACCAGGAACACAGGGGCAGCAGGTGGCCCACAATCACAGATCCCGTCTCTGCAGCTCCGGAGGTAGAAATACCTGCTGAAAGCGACAGAAGGAGAGAGGAGAGAAATGAGAAAGCACAAAACTACAGGAGAGAGAAGATGTCAAGTTAGTAACATGCATTAATGGGATAAAAATGCATACAGATGGAGAGGGAGAGGAGGAGAGACGAAAGAGGTGCATCATGGGAAGTTTCCTGGCAGTCTAGGCCTATAGCAGCATAACTAAGAGATGGTTCAGGACTCACCTGAGCCAACCCTAACTATAAGCTTTATTAAAGAGGAAAGTCTTAAGCCTACTCTTAAATGTGAAGATGGTGTCATCCTCCCGAACCCAAACTGGGATGTGATTCCACAGGAGAGGAGCTTGATAACTGAAGGCTCTGGCTCCCATTCTACTTTTGGAGACTCTAGTAACCATAAGTAACCGTGCATTCTGGGAGTGCAGTGTTCTAGTTGGGTAATAATGGTATTATGAGCTTTTTAAGATACAATGGTGCCTGACCATTACGAGCTTTGTAGGTGAGGAGAAGGATTTTAAATTCTATTCTGGATTTTACAGGGCGCCAATGCAGAGAAGCTAAGTTAGTTGAAGAAGGTCGATAGGAGCAAAGCAGTCAAAATATATATCAGGTTTTACAGTTGTTTCTAAAGGTTCCTGTGTTTGAAGATACATCAGTACTGGTTGAGAGCAAGACGTGATGATTTTTTTAGAGCTGTGACCTGGGGTTGTTTTTATTTTCCTCTATTAATGATGTAGTAGGCTGCTCTGGCATTACGTAGGGCTTTCCTATATGTTTTAAGATTATCTTGCCCGACTAAACGAGATTCTTCCAGGTTGTTGGTTGTTTGCTTTAATTTGCAGGTTTGGGGGTTATACCATGGAGCTAACCTTATTTGTTTTATTGTCTTCTTTTTTAGAGTGGTGATAGAATCGAGTGAGCCTGCAGCAGTATCAACAAGATGGTCAATTTGGGAGTAGTTGAAATTAGCAAAGGAGTCCTCTGTTATATTGAGACATAGCATTGAATTAAATACAGATGGAATTGCTTCCTTAAATTTAGCTACAGCACTTTCAGATAGACATCTATAGTAGGAGTTTTTGCCTAATGGTGTTCAGTCCAGTAATAGGAGTTCAAAAGTTATTAAATAATGGTCTGATAATGAAGGATTCTGTGACTATTAAATGTTCAATTTCAATGCCATATACCAAAACAAGGTTGAGGGTTTGGTTAAAACAGTGAGTGGGTTTATGTACACTCTGACAGGAGCCAGTCAAATCTAATAATGAGCTAAATGCAGTACAACGTCCACATGAATATTGAAATCACCTACAAAAATTACTTTATCTGTTTTAAGGATTAACTTGATAAAAACTTTGAGAATTCAGAATAAGGACCAGGAGCGTGGTACACTATAACAACTAGCATGGACATTAAAACTGCCTCAAAAAAATGTGTATGTTGTATATATGTAGATATGTAATTTTTGAAAGTTTAGTTTCTACATAATTTTCCCAACATTAATTCATTATAGACGCCAACCTAAAAGTTAATCTTTAATTCACTTTTCACAGTTTATATTGGTTGTCTGAAATCTTGCTGTGGAGTGATAATCCAGTAATACAGTGAAGTATCTGATGGCATGAAATGAGTTGAAAGGCTTTTTTGAAGAATATTTTACATTCATTTTTAACTGTTGGCCACATGTTAACACCTTTGGTGTAGCAGAGTTAATCAGACACTTCTGAGCCTCATTCTGCACAGTCCTGGTGATATACACCATAGACCTAATTATCTTATCTGAATATAGTCCTGTGGCTTCTTAGTTGGTTCTTGTTCCCTTCATCTCCTCTGTGAAAACTACAGAAACTACAAAAAAGTCAGAATTTTTTTTAATCCCCTGTGTGTACTAGGGGCTATAATGTCATGGTCCAACTGAAATCACAATTAGTCATCCCTTTTTTCAGTGAAAAAGCAAATTTGAGAGATCTATCAAATATGATCCTCTCAGCCTCTTTTTAGGGTGTGTCAGTGTTTTGTGTTTGATTGACAGCAGCTGGCAGGGGAAACGAGAGACAATGCAAAAAACAAACAAACTTGTAACTGTAGTTTACAAGCCACGGGCAGACAGTGTGTTGTTAGCAGTGGTATTGAGTAAAGACCCCACCAAGAATAATATTCTTTGATCATCGTTAGAATGGACCTGTAAATTGGATAACAGAAGCAGTTACTCAACAACTATTTCAGGCCACACAGTATAGAAATAGTCTCAGCAATACTGCCACCCCTGCCACATGAAACAGTTGACATTTCTAACTAACCTACTCTAGAACCTGGTTTCCTCTCTACCTAACAGACTGTACTCCTATCTAACTAGAACTCAACTAGTCTTCATCAGCTTTCCTGGGCATGGCAAGGGGCCACCCCAGGGTTAGCGCACCACAAACAATAACGTGGTAATGGTCACACCAACACCCGAAAGCTTACTTAATCAACCCTTACTTAAAAATCTACCTCATGTGACAACATCAGCATGAACCTCCTAACTAACAGAAACAAAACAGAAAATGTTTTAGTTTTCTGTTCTAGGGGTACAAAGATTAACTCACCAAACTGATCTTTTGACAAGCCCCCATTATGTTACGACCGGTTCAAAAACTGGCACAACACAAGGTGGGAAACGACGCCAGTTTAGACGCAAAAGACTACATCATTGATTTACAAAAAGGATAACACAAAGAGAACAAATGAAAAGCTGGATGCCAGGGAGGGACAGAGAATGTGGGCAGAGTAAGGAGCCACCTATATAGACCCATCACACAGGTGCCATCCGTCAGTCATCAGTCACTTAGAACGCAGCTGTATAGAGCAGACACACACACACACACAAGCAAAACAATAGCAGAACACAGAATGGCATGTAACACTTGATTGACACATTTTTGAAAGGTACACATTTGTCCATATGTGGTTGCATATGTCAGTGTGACATCAAGTCTATAAAGTTCCATTAACTCTTCATAGACCTCTAACACAATATTTGGTAGTGGCATAGATCTGGAACAAAATGCATTTGCACTGAAAGTTCCCAGGAGCTCACTGGGCTCCATCACTGTGAAATCGAGGAGATTTGGAACAACCAAAACTCCCATCCATCTCTACACCTCTCTATGTATGAGGTCTGTGTGGCAAAGTGGCCAACTGAAAGCCACTCCTGAGTAAAAGCTAACCGCCCAACTGGTGTATGTGTGTTAGCACTTAAAGCCAAAAAAACTCTTCAGTCTGATGAGACGGAAATTAAACTCTAACCTAAATGCCAAGTGGTATGTGTGGTGAGGTACCACTCATCACTGTAAGGTGTTGTGATGCCAGAATAATGCTATTGGTAAGCCTTTGTTACCAGCCAGAACGAAGAGACTGTAAGACTTCAGTACTTGACCGTTTTTGATACTATGTGCAGTGTGGGCAAATTTCCGTTGGTACCAAAAAAGTACTAATGTTTGACACATAGCCCTACGAGCCACACAACAACGAAACTTTACAGAAATGTACCTCTGTAACACTGTGACAAAGTTTGATTTCATCCAGATATACAAGAGAAAGTTCCCCCCTCTGAATCAAAATGTGGCCTGTTAAATGTAAAGCTGTGTCATGGTTTCCCTTTATGTTTCATCAAAGCCTCCTTTAACATCATAATAAAACTAATCCATTATTCTCTCTGAATAACCCTGCGGGTGGACCTAAGTTTAATATAGAGCAGCTTCTCCTCCTGTCTGTCTCCCCTGTCTGCTGTGTCATCTGTAAGCTGGCCAATTACTGCTGAGCTGAGCTTGTCACTTCCTTCCCTCTATGGATATGTGATGGCTGTTGGATATGTAAAAACAGGCAGGGTTAGGAGGAAAGGAAAGAGAGCAGAGCAGGACTTATGAAACATACTGTGAAATTACAGAGGAAGTGATGGTTCTATCAGCTCAGTATATTGATCTTCCCAAACTGTATTTTATTTACTTACCACAACATGCAGTAATCCGATCTTTTTCACCTCAGCCATATTTGACTCACAGTGAGAGCATAAATTGTTTTAAATGCCTACCTTGCATAAACTGTGTGCAGGTGTATTATATATCTGTATTATATATATAGGTGGAAAGTCAAACAACAAATGCATTCCACCATAATCAGACACAAACTTTCTTACTTTCATACTAAAAATCACATTTGTGGTCCCAGCAGTATTGAGTTTATGTAGCATAGAGGTGCACTGGGAAATGATAGCGCCACCAAAGATGGTTGTAACTTAAGCGTGGAGATTCATTCTCAACATTAGAGATACAACACGAGATCCACTTACCTAGCAATTTCATCAAGTTCTGTTAGCTGAAGAAGGACGTAGAATATGGTTGAAAGTTCAAGGAATAGTAGTGGAATAATTTGTGGACCTTGTGTTTACTACAGTAAAGTTTACAGCACGTGTTTCCATGGATGAGTTTGCAAAGTGATGGGTGCTACTGAGCAGTTTTTGTAACTTTAGTACTTTGTTGTTGGCTTCAATGCAATATCTAAAAAGATTGTGCTTTTTTAGATACCTTACCTTATACCTTAAAATGTTTTTTTAAAAAGACTTTCACAAAAGTTTCTCAAAAAATGAGGATTTATCCATGTTAGTTGAAAATGTACAAAAAATGTATGCTTATCTCCAGGGGCAATGGCTCCATAAACATTGTGCATGTTGCTAGCTAGCTACAACTACTGTGATGGAAACACTCTCAGTACTTTGGCTGTTTGGCGAACAAACATGGAATGTACAAAAAGTCCAGCAGTCAGATAAACACAAATAAAGCTAGCAATAAAATTGCTTTGTGTTCATTCTGAACGTACATTTAAAATCTGGTCAAGCATTCAATAGTTGATAGTTTTCAGGTTTGATAGTTGGGGCTACGGTTCCATAGCCAGTTACGCTCTGTGAAGCTTTAAAGCTATGTTTAACTGTGTCAAAGCGTCCCTGTATTTCTACAATGGAGCTACTGAGTAAAATGTTATATTTGAGAGGAAATAATGGCAAAGCCAGGCCAGCCTTTCCCTCCTGTTTCCAGTCTTTGTGCTAAGTTAAGCTAACCAGCTGCTGGTGGCTTCATATTTACCATATACACACAACAGTGGTTATCAATCTTCTCATCTGACTCACTCAGGAATGCGTCAGTGCATGCTGACGTAAGGTGTTTCTCAAACCCAAGAATGCAAAGAACGGACTTGTGTTCTTGGGGAGAACATTCTTGCTAGTCGTTCTTGGAAGAATGAACTTGCAAGGTCACAAGCACACAGAACACTGTTGACAGTTTGCGACAATGCTTTCTTGCTGATTTTGTGCAAAACCCCTAGCACAGAGGCCTCCTGCAGTGCCCCAAAATGACAGCCCCCTTTCATACTGCTTCTGTTGTTTATTTATTTTTTTATTTTTTCAAAGTGCTAGCATTTGTCACTGGCTGTGTTTGTTATCTTATAAAGTTGACCTAAAGCAGTGCTTACATTTAATATTAATTGGAAAATAAACAGAATAAATACAGTAGATAGAAATAGGTATAAAACATGAATAACAGGGTTCTTCACAAACAGTGATGCTATAGGCCCACCCCCTTGTTAATATCTAGTACCACCTTGTTAATATCCAGCAAATTTCCAACTACTCAGTCTTACAATTGATCACATTTAGAGGCCCACATTACAACACCCCATGACCTTAATAATTAGCATAATACATATATCTTAAATATAGGAATAAATAAATAAATATTTGTTTTTATACATCTGTACATTTTTTAATGAAATATAAATAACCAGAATAGAATTAATACAAATGGAACAGACATTTTCATAATAGAGGCAATACAAAGCATAATGAATTAATTTTGCGTTACATAACATTAAATCTTACATCTTTGTGAAATATTCATGAACAAGCACAGTAAACAGTTAATAACTGTTAAATATATACAGTTAATAATAAATAAATAGTATATATATATATATATATATATATATATATATATATATATATATATATAAAGTAAAATAGGCATAAATATTAAATACATATATATATATATATATATATATTTATTTTTTAAACACAGGATCAAACTCCTTCTCAGAGGTATGCACATATAAACAACTACGTACCCATCCTCTGCATGTTCTTCTCTGAGGCTGACCTGAAACCAGCCTTTAGACTCTCCATGGACACCATCAATGTGCTGGTCCAGATATTGCCTCGGCAAAAGCCACATGGATGGAGCCATGAAATTGAAGTGTCTCTACTGGCTTGCATGTGGCACCTCATACAGAGTGACAGCAGACATCTTCGCCATGCTGAGAGCCACAGTTGGCAGAATAGTCCACAGTTTAGTGGAAGAGATGATGGCAATTGTTCACCAGATTATTGATTTCCCCATAGAAGAGATGGAGGAGATGGGGGCAGGATTTGCTCACCTGGCTGGCCATGAGGCATTCGGCTGTGCGGCTGGTGCAATAGATGGGTGCCACATCAGAATACTCCCACATGCTGAACCACAAAAGAAGTGCTACATTAACCGCAAGATCTTCACTTCAGTGGTACTCCAGGGTGTGTACAGCAAAAGTAAATTGGAAATGGATACTTACATTAGCAACACAGGGTCAGTCCATGACACCCTTGTCCTCCGGAGATCTCCAATGTACAAGGAGTCCCTCTATCCACCAGCTGGCATATTTCTTCTTGGAGACGGGGGATACCCATGCCGTACCTGTCACCCTCATGATGCCATACCGCCAGCCTGTAGCGGGTAAGAATACACAGAGTAAATTGTTTATTATATTTGTTACTTTACATTTGAAACACTACATAGATTTTATGTTACCTGTATTTTAATCATCAGGCTTGTTGAAGCACACTTCAACAAGCACCATGCCAAGGCCAGGACCATCATTAAGCGCACCTTCGGCATGCTAAAAACCAGCTGGCGAGCCATTTTCCTGAGTATTTTGGAGATTCGCCCTCTATTTGCCCCAAAACTTAAAGCAGCATGCTGCATCCTCCACAAACTCTGATGACAGGCGATAGGAGGAGGAGGAGAAACGTCACGAGGATGATAAAGAAGATCGGGGTAACGTTCCTGATGATGATGATCAGGAGCGCTCAGGAAATAATCTCTGTGCCAGACTTGCGGCACTGGTGTCTGCCCCTGGAGAGCTGCCTGCATGTCTGAGGGAGCATGATTATAACTAAGGGGGTAAACCCCAAGGTTAAATGTCCAGTGAATGCTGTGAAATGAAAATGGTATTATTACAATCGTTATTATTATCAACGTTATATTAATTAAATTGTTATCTGTGATGTAAAATTGTCATCAATATTGTATTTTTGATGAAAAATTAAAAATGATTGTGTATATGGTTATTAACTGTTTTGTTTTTTGTTTTTTAAATATACACCTCATAGAATGGCAATGACAATGGAAAAAACGTCTCTATGAATCAGAAACTATTTTAGTTAGAATGAAGCATGCCAAATTTGATGGCGTCAAGTAAAGTCAAAAGCAGATGTCATTTTGAGAAGAAGGCATTTTTCTGACAGGCATTATATGATTTGGTGTCTCACCTTAAGTTTAAATAACATATGCCTTGCCTGCATGTTACCACTTTATGTACAACTGTTTATTTATCTATCTACCTACTTATTTATCTACTGAAACTCAATTTCTAAAATATTTATTGATGTAAGAAAAGCAAATACAACAAACAATAATTTAAAACGAAAGAAATATTAAATCTAATTTATATACATGTTATCATTTCTTTACAAATCTCTCAAAGAGAGACAAGTATCTCTCTGCCCTGTCAGATGCTACTCTCTCCTTTCCTCGCCACTGCTTGCTGCTCTCTCGCCTCTTCCCTCTCTGCCTGCCTCTACCTTTCATGAATTCCAGGAGCACCTCACCGACCCAGGCCCTCTTCCTCGGTGGCAGGTTGGCCCGTTCTTTGGGAGGTGCAGAGGACAGGGAGGTGACAACACCACCTTTAGGGGCAGTCAGGTTAGCTGCAACCACCAGAGGCGGAATTATTGAGTGCTGCCCCTGGAGTGCAGCATCCATCAGACTGTACAACTGCCAGGTGGCAGCAGTCACCCTACCAGCCTCCACCCCTTTCCCTGTCGGAGGATCCCTATGTTCCTAAAAAATAACGTATTAATAAATGAACGCAATTGAAAACTATATTTGCAATCCCCAAAGGTTTCCACAGTTTGAATAGCTTCACAAATGTTGTCTAATATGTGTTTGTTGCAACGCTAACCTGCTTAAATTGCTGCTGGCCTATTAAATAAAATGCAACAACAGTTATTTTAAGATGTCTTGCAGTAAGGGGGGGAAGCTGAAATACTGATGCCAAAAATATTGTGTAATACCAATATTTGTTTTCAGCTTGAATTTTTTGAGCTGATGAATTCCACACTTAAGAAATAACAAAAGTTAGGATATGTTATTCAGTTTACAATTTTAGCACACCTAGTGTTTGAAAGGTTATTTGTCCTTGCCATTGCAGCTGTATAGTAATTTTTCTCCACTAGTCAAAATAGTTGCATATTAACAAACCTATCTTAAATTAGTCTCAGGCATGCCCTGCACTGTACTGCCATGCACACCAATGTGCAATACTGCCTTCATGCTAACTTTCTGCATTGTCATACCATAACTACATCATAACTGTCACCTGTACTATTTATCTATTCTACTATTCTATTTATTTTGTCACTGTTTAATACTGCATTACAGCCCACTTTAAGTCATTTCAGCTGCTAGGCTTTTAACCAGGACCAAGAGGTACGATCACATCACATCTGTTTTAGCCTCTTTACATTGGCTTCCTGTTTGTTTTAGGATTAATTTTAAGATTTTGTTGATTACTTTTAAAGCTCTTCATGGCCTGGCTCCAGATTATATTTTAGACCTTGTAATCCCTAATAAACCTTTACGTAGTTTGAGATCTTCGGGCAGGGGTCTTCTGTCTGTTCCTGAGTCCAGGATGAAAACTAAGGGGGACAGAGCTTTTGCTATCAGGGCCCCGAGGCTCTGGAACAACTTGCCCGAAGAAATTAGGTTGTCTGAGTCAGTGTCTTCTTTTAAGTCTCTTCTCAAGATGCATTTTTATCGGAAAGCATATCCTGATTTTACCTGAGCTGTCTGTTTATTATATTTTATTTTATTTATTTATTTTTAATGTATTTTATTATTCACTGTAGTATTTTATTTCTCTCTCTGTGAAGCACTTGACACACCAAGTGCTCTATAAATAAAGTTTTATTTATTATATTATTATATAATATTTATTTATATAATAAATAATATTATTTATTATCTATTCACCAGATTATAATTTACACAACTTATTTTGATTCTTAGTTTTATAATATTTGCTTTCTTAGCTTCTGGCAAATTTGACACAACCAAACACATCAATCAACCACCACCCAATGAATACAAATACACAAAAGTTTTACAACAATTTTACAACATTACTCAGAATGTAATGACAAAATAACAGCGGTACGAAAATTAAAAATATCTTACAGTTGTGGGCCTGGCTTTCCTCTGCCATTGTTGCTGAAGTCATCTGCTGTGTTGGCTGCAGTGGTCTGTGTGACTGTGGGGCAAGAGGGGTCTGTGAGTGTGACTGGCCTGCTGGTTAGCTAGCTACCCCCGCAGGCGTTTTTGGAGTTTCTCAACTCGAAAACGTTGGAGCAAATTTTTATTGGCCATCAGTTTTCTTAAACTGCCAATATTCGAAATCTACACAGTTGATTTCTTGCCTCAAAATTTCTCCAAAGTGAATTTACTGATGAAATAGCATATGAAAATTGTAAAACAAAACTTACCATTGTTGGCCTCTTTCTCTGCCTCAAGTTACCAACCGATGCATCATGTGTCAAGAACGCTTCTGGGAATTTAAAATCTTTCTTGGCAAAATGCGAACTTGTGTATTGGGACAGAACTTGGGCCACCGCAAAAGGTGACGTTTCACAAGGACACAAGAACACAAGTACACACAAGAACGCAGATTGAGAAAGGCCCTCACTGTCATGGTTTACTGGGGCAGTTAATGGAATGGAGCCATCTCTAATTTATTATTTACACCTGTGCTTTTCTTCCTTCAAGTCAAAATGTCTGCTGTGAAAAGGGTCTATAATATGTACTGAATGATGGTTCCCATGGGATTAAAGTACCAGGTTGTCAGAATATATGTACAGTGTAGCTGTTAAATTGGGGTGATCTACTATTCCAACCATATACATAGCAGTTAGATTTGGGTGAAGGAAGGGTCATTAAAGATATTTTCGTGAGAAGTTCTCTCCCTCACGTCTGATCTCTCTGTTCTGCCACATTTATCTGAGCCTGTGATGTTCCTGTCAGTGTCGCTTCATGATTTACAAGCTGTTTGGAGTGTTCTCTTTCTGGACCTCAATGTTTTTATGGATTAATATTTTTTTGTCCAGTGAGGGCAAGATAAATAGTGACTTTCAACATTCAAAGCCAGTCACATACAGTGGCCATCTCTGCTGACGGTGAAAAGCCTCCTGGGAATTCCTGCCTGTTTCTCTAAGTAGAGCTGGATGACTGATGATCAATTTATGGATGTTATTGCCGTGAGTGGCTCTGGGATGGTGGTATGAATGCTTCAGGGTCGTTATTAAGGACTGCAGGGAGGAATCATAAACCAGGTCTATACATCAATTAATATAGCTCTATGATGATACGGTCCCAGATGGAAAAATATTATTTTTACTATATTATTATACTATAATACTATTTCTGGAAGAGCAAACCATTTGGAATCTATATAATTTACTCCTCTCAATGTTTCCACCGGAATTTTAAGTTGCTGTGGGCAACAGGAAAAATATTGTTTATTCTGGGAACTAGATTTTTTTCCCGGTCCCATTCCCTCTATCATGTTCTCATACTGATTTCATAATCATAGAATCAGTGTTTAGTATTTAGTAGCATGTCTCACAGCATATTGAAGATATAATTGTATAATTGAAGACTGAAATTTGCACTTTGCTGTATTTTTTAACTGTATAAGGAGCCTCTGTGGGTCTTGCAGGTAAAACTGATTGCAGTGGCAGAAAGGAAAATTTAATCAAATCACAGTTTAATCAAAGCAGACAAAAAGAAAAACATAGTTTGTGACTGCACCATCTGTCCATGTTCCCATGGTGATCTGGCCCATAGGTAAACCCAGGAGGTCACTTTATGTTTCCTGGAAAGAGGCTTAATTCTGTTTACCTCAAATTACTCTACTGTCCTGTAACACCACCGGTATGTATGGCTTCACTTTTGTTTCTGTGAGATGGTGTGAAAGCTGTCAACTGTGAAAGTACATGTGATCATTTATCATTAATTCAAAAACTAAACTACTATTAAATCCATCTGCTGATTATGGGACTTGTATAAGCTATATCTTACGGTAACCATGGTAACATTTATGTGTGTCAACAGGTGAATGCATGTATTTTTCCTGATCAATCAGAAAGTGAAAAGAAATTAAAACAGCTTTGTTTCATTCTTGTGTCTTACTCCATATATTTTTTAGGCAGTTTCTCAAAAGTGAAACATAGCGACCACACAGGAACTACCCACATGTAATATTATGGTGCAAAATGCTTATTTTTTGTCCTATTTCTGCCTGTTTGTCATTTATTTATGACAAATAATGTCCCGTTCCCGTCTCACCTAATAATGCTCATAATAATTACGTTTTTGTTAGATGTATAACCAACAGAGCATAAGTATGCACATTATGCTTACTCCTCTAGGTTCGTTTGTAATAAGTCAGTGTGAACACAAAACAGACCAGAACTAAAAGGCAACAATGTATCATTTTTTGTTGCATTATTTACCATTGTCACAAACCTGCAAGTTCCCCAAAATACTACGGTCCAAACTTGATCTGCAACCAACGGGTATTCTTCTTTTTACTTTTCCTCCTCTTCTTATTATTTTTATGTGAGCCCAGCCATGAATACATCATCAAAATGCTACTTACTGTATTTTGCAGCAGAATCAAATCGTCAAAATCCATCTGGGTCCCGTTGGGTTTAAGTAACACACAATAACATCATTGTTATGTAGGAGCTTGTTTTTTAACCATAGAAACAGAACTCAGGTACTGCTGTTCTCTCCCAAGCTTCAAGAGTGTGCTTTGATAGCACTGTATTTCTAACTTCTGCATCTTAAAAAAGCCTCAAAATGAACATAGTAGATAATCTGCTTTACAGCCTCATTTGTCAGCCCTTTCGCATCACAGGAGAATCATTTGTATTCCTTACTGCCATGCTGTCACCATCCTTGACTCCGTTGACTCAGCCATGGTGTTGTGTGTGTGTGTGTGTGTTTCTTTTCTTACATGCTTGTAAGTTTACTTCACACACCTTCATACAGTCATAATTATGTGGACTAGTTCTTTTGGGGTGTAACATTTGCCGTAACACCTAAGGCCTGGGTTGGTAAAATTTTGGGGTGACTGAATGGCTAGAATGAATGAAAGGCAATGTACATGTGTACAGTCAAAGTATGTGTTCATGTGTGCTTGTAGATTTATACATGTTACAGAAAGATGTTCTCCAGTACCACAGCAACTCCTTTACGTCAGAAAGTATTGAGCTTAACATTACTGTAAGAGTTACCTGGTCATGAAATAGCTGACACTACTATCTTTGTGAGGACCGTTACTGACATAATGCATTCCCTAGCCCCTTACCCAACCCTTAACGATCACAAATGAATGCCTAACCCTAACCCTTACCTTCACCCTAACCCTAACCTAATTCTAACCTAACCCTTAAAACCAAGTCTTAACCTTTAAACAGCCCTTTGAAGGGAGAGGGAGGCACAATGCAAATACCACCTAGTTTTTTTTTTAAATAGTAGAATTGTAATTGTAGTGTTAATATTAATAAATTAATAATAATAATAGGAATGACAGCTATAGGAAAAATAATGTTAGTATTAGTAACAGAGCCAATAACAACAACTGTAGTAGCAGTTGTCGAGCAGAAACACGGGGGCAGCAAGTGGCCCACAACCACAGATCCAGTCTCTACAGCTCCGGAGGCAGAAATACCTGCTGAAAGCGACAGAAGGAGAGAGGAGAGAAACGAGAAAGGACAGAAGTATGAGAGAGAGAAGATGTCGCATTAGTAACATGCAATAATAGGATAAAAATGCATACAGATGGAGAGGGAGAGAAGGAGAGAGGAAAGAGGTGCATCATGGGAAGTCGCCCGGCAGTCTAGGCCTATAGCAGCATAACTAAGAGATGGTTCAGTACTCACCCAAGCCAGCCCTAACTATAAGCTTTATCAAAGAGGAAAGTCTTAAGCCTACTCTTAAATGTGGAAATGGTGTCTGCCTCCCGAACCCACATTGGGATGTGATTCCACAGGAGAGGAGCTTGATAACTGAAGGCTCTGGCTCCCATTCTACTTTTGGAGACTCTAGTAACCATAAGTAACCGTGCATTCTGGGAGTGCAGTGTTCTAGTCGGGTAATAACGGTATTATGAGCTCTTTAAGATACAATGGTGCCTGACCATTACGAGCTTTGTAGGTGAGGAGAAGGATTTTAAATTCTATTCTGGATTTTACAGGGAGCCACTGCAGAGAAGCTAATATTGGAGAACTATGATCTCTTTTCCTAGTTCTTGTCAGTACACGTGCCGCAGCATTCTGGATCAACTGGAGAGTCTTAAGGGACTTATTCGGGCAGCCTGATAATAAGGAATTGCAAGAGTCCAGTCTAGAAGTAACAAACGCATGCACTAATTTTTCAGCATCATTTTGAGACTGGATGTGCTAACTACATCTTTAGATAATGTGTCTCGGCTTTGTTTGGGGCAAAGTACAATAACCTCAGTTTTGTTTGAGTTTAACATCAGAAAGTTGCAGGTCATCCAGGTCTTTATGTCCTTAAGGCATGCTTAAAGTTTAGCCAACTGGTTATTTTCATCTGGCTTGATCGATAGATATAATTGGTTATCATCTGCATAACAATGAAAGTTTATGGAGTGTTTCCTAATAATATATGGTGAATAGAATCAGTCCAAGTACAGAACCTTGTGGAACTCCGTGACTAACTTTGGCATGCAGGGAGGACTCACCGTTAACATGTACAAACTGAGATCGATCTGATAGATCTGACCAGCTTAGTGCGGCTCCTTTAATGCCAATTACATGTTCCAGTCTCTGTAATAGGATGTGATGGTCAATGGTGTCGAACGCAGCACTAAGATCTAACAAGACAAGTACAGAGACAAGTCCTTTGTCTGATGCAATTAAAGGTTATTTGTAATTTTCACCAGTGCTGTCTCTGTGCTATGATGCACTCTAAATCCTGACTGAAAATCCTCAAATAAACTATTGTTATTTAGAAAGTCACACAACTGATTGGCGACTGCTTTCTCCAGGATCTTAGAGAGAAAGGGAAGGTTAGATATAGGTCTATAGTTGGCTAAAACCCCTGGATCAAGAGTGGGCTTTTTAAGAAGCAGTTTAATTACAGCTACTTTAAAGGATTGTGGTACATAGCCTGTTAATAAAGACAGATTGATCATATCCAGTAAAGAGGTGCTATCTAAGGTCATGTGTCATAGACATCTAAGGTCTAAGATACAGGTTGATGGCTTAGATGAATTTATCATCAAAGTCAGCTGAAGAAGGTTGGCAGGAGCCAAGCAGCCAAAACACACATCAGGCTCTACAGCTGTTTCCAAGGTTCCTGTGTTTCAAGATAAATCAGTACCGGTTGAAGGCAGGACTTGATTAATTTTTTCCCTAATAGTTAAAATTTTATCATACATGTAGCATAGAAATAAAATGAGTACATCCCTTGATGCAGTATATCCTCACCACTTATGCTCTTCCTTTCAAAGATACAAACAGTTAATGCTGCTAATGCTAATGTATTTATATTCAGAGCATAGCATAAAGTATGGTTTAACTGTAATTTATTAATTTACAAGAAATGTTATTTGGTTTTCTTGGCCAGTTATCAGTAATTTAGTGTTGTGCTTACTAGAGCCCTGTTAATCTCAATCACACTAATTGAAAGTAGCCTAACCTTTCATGTGAGAAAACTAGCCAAATGTTAAAATTATAACAAGCCATCCAAACAATTTTTACCCTCCCAATCAAATAAAAAGTAGACCAGTTGGGCAGAACACACACCAATCTGGCAAACTGACTGGCAGGACCTCATCAAACAACTTAATCATTATACAGTGGTTATTTTTGTAGAAACAAAATGCCTTTTGATTATGCTTGGAATAAACATATCTTTTTTAACACTGTGTAGACCACCAATACAGGCCTGGCATTTAATTTATATATTCAATATTGGTCAGGAAAACTGCAATCAGATATTTCTTTCCAAATCAGCCCTATGGAATCATGATTGAAATATATGTGCAGCCTATATTAAAGCCTTGAATCTCTGTAAAGTAAGAACATTTTGATTTTTATGTAGGGTTATGCGCTTTTCCATTTCCATGAATGCTATAATCAATATATTTTTGATGGTGCACAGTATGAAAAAAACACGACAATAATTAATTAGAACAAGCACATTATGCTGCCCCATACATTTCACCTTCTCATTACATGTGCCATTTGTGTGAGTGTATGAATATTGACCTGGATGAGAGCTACTGTACTTTTACCAATGAGTCAATGAGCAGGTGTGTTGGGGGCTAATCCATTTTTAATGGTACATTCAGCAGGAAGTGGAGTCTGGAAAGGACCCCTCTAAACAACGCTAAATATAGCATCAAAGAGTGGTGAGGTCTTGCATTTTTAATGGATCAACAGAAAATCTTTTTAACTAACTACTATTTTACTACGCATCATACTGTAACTGTATAACTGTATATTTTGGTGTGTTGTGGTATTTTTGTGCGCTGCATGTCACTAATTGCTTGTGAAGTAATTTCACATCAAAGATTAAAGAGTGACAGAGATGCTTTTCTCTTATGTTATTTCAGACTCATGTTGATAGATGTGGGTTTTACTTGACAGTTATGTGAAATATTAATTACTTGTTGAAAATTTAGAAACATAAAAGACATTTGATTGGTTGGATGGCTGTGTGTAACAGTAAGTGCTCCCTGCGCTCACTGTGCTTTGACATCTTCTTGAAGAGTGACACACACAAAAATGCATCAAAGAAATTATTCTTTAATTTAAGCATCCCAAAGCCCTTTTTCCACTCCTTATTTTCTTTTTTCAGAATTCAGTCAAAACCCCAGCTTGGCACAATTCCAACAAAATGCTATACAGCAAAAACAGAAACTTACTTCAATGTATTATTAGAGATCAGCATCTCCAGTGAATTAATTCATTCTTAGCACAGCCACAGTCAAGGGGAAAGAAATGTTGGGGCCTCACCACATGGGTGAACAAAGAGAGGCCTACATGTAAAAACAAAAGCCTGAACAATGAAATGACGCCGAGACCCCATCAGGCCTTGCAACTCTCACCTGAGTGCGAGATTTGGATTGAATCCAAATCCTGGTTTCCCACTGTACGAGTCCCACAGGAACTCTGGGAATTCCTGTGATGCTGTGACCGCCTTTCCACTGCGACGCAAGTTACTATAGGAGGTATCCCGCTTCTAATCAAATGTTTGTACTTCACTAGCCTAGGTGGCAGTCCCCCACTTGCTGGACTGTTCTGGGTTCACCAAACACATCTTGGATACTGAGAAAGATTGCTGTGCAACTGGCAATCTCACTTTGCCTGCAGAATGAAGATACGGATTAACCGTTTTCTTCAAGAAAGAGAAGGATAACTTTTACGCCCCGCTCTCTTTCAATTAAGTCAACTGTCTCTGTTTCCTCTGCTGCCGTATGACGACCAGCCTGCCGTTAAACCCGCAGACAGAGTGGTACCACTGCCCCGTCATCGTCTGAACTTGAGGCAACTCCGCCATACATACCAGACGGACTAAACACACACTAAGCGCTACCTGAGGTGATCTCAAGTAAAAGGCTTTTGTTTAGGCAGAGGCAGGTTAATAATAGTGTGTTATTGTAACTTACGCTTTATTGTTGTATAAGATTTACTTTATTGTTGTTGCTTTTTTGAAATACCTCAATCATTGTGTTTGCTGCTTGTTTCTGTGTTTAACACATTAACGTACAGTGATTGTGTTGCCCCATGCCGTCTGGCCTTTACTCATGTTTCTGCCACCGCACATGATGCCCTCATGCCCACATGAAGTTCCTGAGTGATAAAAGGGCGGTTAGGATCTTTGTTGCTTCGCTTTGCGTGCCTTTCTCTCTCTCTCTCCTTTTACTAACCCACATACACACACAACTACACACCTTATGCACACACCTGAAATGCATAGATAGCATGTTAGCATAACTCAGCTTTGCTCCACGCCATCTTGTTGTGACGTGTGAATCACGTCCCCCATCCTGCTTCTCATTTCTCTGTTAACTTTTGCAGTCCTCCCCGCCATCTTGAATTCTCGTGTGACGTAGGCACTCACATGACCACATCTGCCAGCTTGCTCTCCCTCTCTTTTATACCTGTTATTCTCTCACACTCACCCACACATACATACACACACATACACACAGGCACACATTCACATGTGCCACACACTCGCTTGCTGCTTTTATGCTTGTTGTTGTAGTTTTAGTTGGACAATGGATGTTTATTGTTTGAAGTATTATTGATTGTTGATTATTATTGAAGTGTTGCTAAACTTAAATAAATTCTGTTGTACTTTTAAAGAGCAGTTGCCTGTGATTATTTGTGCATATGTGATAACAGCTGGTTGTGATGGTCAGTGCTCGGATTCAACCCTTCACTGTTCACCTTATAAATATAAAAAAGTTATTAAATATTGACATTTATGAACAAGTGAACACCCCTTTTTGAGATTGCATCCCGGTTCAGTTATTAGTCCCTGATTCCAGGGTGGTGCCCGGCTATTATTAACTCCTATTAATATTTGTATTCATATCAATAAATATATTTGATATTTGCTAATAATCAAACCTGCCCTACCAGATCCCAACACACATAAATCTGATTCTTCATAGACAGATCAATGTTTCATCAAGCTGGAGACCTTAAAGGTTTTGGCACAGCTATATGACTGTCCACCTATGGAAGTGGCATCAGCAGTTGGATACAAACATGTTCTTATTTGCATAATTGTAGTGATTTGAAGTGTAACAACATCCATGGCATATCTTGTTAAACAGCTTGGATAGTTTTCTTGTCCTATAACTGGAAATGATAACGCGTTGGGTGCTATTTTAGTGTGGTATCATATGACTGATGGAGACCACTTTGTGACTTATGTATTTGCAGGCAGACACAAGCAGAAACAAAAGCCTATAAATAAATAGAGACATGCATACACACAAATGCAGGCAGCTCACTTACCTAAAAATAAAAATAATCACACAGCCTAGTCTCAACACTGCATATATTCAACAGACAGAGAAGCTACTTCAAAACTACATTTTGCCATATTATTGCTGACTATCCATGGTTACATCTAGTGAATTATATTTAATTTTTACAACAAAACCTGCTGCTGGAGAGACAAAGAAAAAAAACATAGACGTGAATTCTATCTTTTGCTGCAGAAAAACAGTAGCAACATACTTTTATTCCAGAAGCAGAGGACTTGAAAATGCAAATGACCAAATTTGCTGTTTCACACCTGGGGACAATTTCAGAAAATCTGTTTCAAACACAGCCAGACTCCTACTCACAATCTAGGATAGTGGTGCTGCTGAACTGTTTTAGGAGGGGAGTGTGAGTGTATGTGGGTGAATGTGTCCCACATCATACAGAAACAAGAAGGGCAATCTTTGCGATGCGGCAAAACTTACAGATATTAAAAGCAGAGCAATATACATTTTTTATCTTTGGTGCATATTGAATTTTTATATGGTTTACATTATTCTATCTGCTGTGAGATGACTCTTATTTAATAAACAATCATTTAATCCCCATATTTATCATGACACAGGCTTAAACAAGTGAGTTTATTGTTATTCAGCATGGGAATTCTATGTTAAAACCAACCCTATTGCCAGACAAGAACGCATATATAGGGCAATTCTGCAAAAGCCTGGTTTACTTTCAATGACGTTTTTAAAATTCTTGCTTTCTGCAATATCTGTGCATTGCAGGTACGGTATGATTAAGGTTAGGGTAAGATTGTGGTTATTGCTACTAAATTGGTTAAGGTATGGTTAGGGATAGGCAACTAAAACGCAGATTGTTCATAAAGATAAAGATCGTTACGATTAATATAAAGCCAAACATTACTTGCAGGTCTGTGACAGGATGCAGACTCCAGTCTTTTGCATGAAAGTCAAACATTTTACACGCCCACCCCCACCCCCACCCTGACCTCCAGACCTCCATACTCTTACTTCCTGCCACATAATGGGCACACTACCTCCTGCAGTCGCTCTCAACATTGGCATTGGGCATAAATCGTAAAGTGTGAAATCGTCCAATATGGACGCAATTCCTACTGGACTGGTTAAAACAACATATACTGTACAAGACAATTGATGGCAACAGCAGGCATACAGAGCAGCACTGATAAAACACATTGAAAATAATGAAATTACCAATTACCATGCCAAAAATATCAACAGTGAAGCCAAAAAAAAAAATAAAAAAAATGTGACAATATCAAGTGCGTCTAAATATTTTACTTTAAAGCCCCTGTGACATGGTTACAAATGTTAAATATGTGACATCACCTTTTCCCACTCAACCCTACCCACTTCAAACCAGTGAGAAAAACACAAATACAGACATCTCTCATGTGAAATAACCAAAACCGTTCTAACTTTAGCAGCAAATTCTGTCTTTATGTAGGAGCCTTTTGCTCTGAAGAGCAAATAGGTTTTCAGGGCTTTTAAGTGGGATTTGAAGCCAAAGAAGAATGAGTCCTTGAACTTGTTAGTTTTTGTTAATTGCAGTCTGATGCTTTGTCTGAGAGCAGTATGTGAATCTCATCCTGCAATCTGGGTAATGACACTGTCTTTCAGTATTCATTACTTCTGTATGTAACCCACTGCAGCAGGGTTAGGCTCACCTCCAGCTAAAACAGTGTATGAGCTAACAGCTGCCAACAAATGTAGATATCACTGTGGAAATGTGTATTTGAATTAAATTGGAGAAATGTCCTTCTTGGTTGCAAAAAAATACTTTATAAGGGGTTTATAAGGATTGTTATCACCCAAATATTGATTTGGATGTGAAGATTGCTTTTGGGCTCCCCTATGTTCGTCCTCACTTTCACTCCCCTCATCTGTTTTTATTGAGTTTGGATCACTCTTCTGCGGCAGGACCTACTTCTTGTGGTATTGGCTCCTCTGTCATCTCCACCTGTGTGACAAGCCGGCGTGGTTAACAGTGACTGACAAGGAGTGGCTGACATGCTCTCTCGCCAAGTGATGGGTGTGGTTTGGGGGTCTGCGTGCCACAGAAGTTTAGAGCAGTAATTTGATTTTTTGGTGTGGGCTAGGGAAGGATGGGAGAGTTTCCTAAATTAGTGCCCCTTCCGGTGGCAGTTGCGGACGGGCTGAAAGCATATGTTAAATCACGTGACATAAGTCACATGACATTAAACACATGGTTGACGTTGTGAAATGGTTGCAGTTAGGTTATGTTGAGGAAATAAACTACTTGGTTAGGGGACATCACTGTGACACTGGTTTAGTTTTATCACTGTAATAATTGTAAATGCAATCTCTCTCTGCCTGTGTTACTTCGTAATCTCACCCCGGCTCTTCATTAGTCATCCATTCGTATTTCCTAACAGTCAGAGAGGCCCAAGTAAAAATTTGGACATTCAGTTTTGCATCTATCAGCATTCAGGCATTGAGAGAATTGTCAGTTTCCTCCAAAGCTGATTAGCATTGAGTGGCAGTCATGCTGCCAGCCATGTGCTCCTCTCCCACCTGCTTTTTTCACTTTGTCATCTATTAAAGCTCCTGCACTGTCCACACTGACCAGGCTTTTCCTTTATTTGTCCACTGGATTACAGTTTAAACACCTGGATTGGGTTGCACCAGCTGTTCCTAAACTCATTACTAAATTAGTTAGTCCTTCCTAAGTTTTTAGTAACGTTATGTAAAGTAGTAAAGTTATGTTACAGCTTGATTGCTTTTGACTGGACAGTGTTACAGTACAGTAAATCACCAGTTAATATTTTAGTTTAGTTTCCATATGATATATTAAACTTAACTGTCAATGCTTTGTAAATTACTTATTTTAATTTTATATACATGGAGAAAAATATGTCAGAGTTACTAGTACTAATTAATGCTACTCGGTCATTTGCTCTAATGCTAACTCTATTTGCATAACATATTGTAATTAGAGGTGTCTGTATCCGCAGCGGCAGATGGCCACCCACCCTGAGTCTGGTTCTGCCCAAGGTTTCTGCCTCTTAAAGGAAGAGTTTCCTTGCCACTGTTGCCTAGTGCTTGCTCATGGTGGGATTTGTTGGGTCTAATAATTATAAAGAGTAGACCTGCTCTATAGGAAAAGTGCAATGAGATAACTTCTGTTATGAATTGGCACTATATAAATAAAACTGAATTGAATTGTTTGGGTTATTTTTCTATTTTAAAATCTTCCCAGTTTACATCAATAAATAACATTGTCAGCTCAGATATGTTGGCCATATTCCATATTACCTGTTTCTCCACACTCTAAATGGATACTATATTAGCAAACTGACGTTTATGGTTGACCGTAACTGCTAAAATTAAAAATAAATAAATACATTAATATGCCATTAAATGCACCAAAAATATTATATATTAAAATGTATTTAGGCATTAAATAATTTATAAAATGTGACACAAATTGATATTTCAGTTTTAATTTGCTTCTGTATTTATTTACATTTGTATTAATTCCCATATTTATTTACTTTCCCATTTAATTGTCCATTGTATTTATTACTTTGTTCATTTATTAATTAATTGTTATTCATTTATTCATTATTATTTATTGATTTATTCTTTTTTAAATGTATTTATTAATGTATTTATGTATGTATTATTTTCCTTTTGCATTTTCCCCCCATTTATTTCCCCAAACTTTATTCTTTACTACTCTTAACTTTAGTCTTTTTTTTTACATTTCTGTATACATTTCTGCTTCATTATGCAAATGAAGGGGGCTGTGTGTCATGGGGTTAACTCCAGCAGAACAGCCGGAGGACATCAGAGGGAAAACTAAACAGATTTTAAAATATGATCCAGATCAGAGTCCTGGTCAGAGCCAGCTGTAAATCTCCTCGGCATGATAGTTGTGAGCCGACTGTCCCTCAATTCAATTTAATTCAATTCATTTATATTTATATAGCTGCAATACATAACAGAAGTTATCTCATTGTATTTTTCGTATAGAGCAGGTCTAGACTGTACTCTTTGTAATATCAGTGGCCAGAAGCCACCGTCGTGGCAGCAAGGCATTTATAGTTGATCTATACATTCTGATGGCAATCTACCAATAGGTGAAAAGTTAACGCAATGACACACAGCGCCCCTCATTTGCATAATGAAACAGATAAATGTAAAAAGAAAAGACAGAAATAAGTTCAGGGAGATAAATTAAAACAAATATCAATTTGTGTCACTTTTTATAAATTATTTAATGCCTAAATTAATTAAAATTTTATTTATTCAGTCATTTATTTATTTATTTTTGATTTTGGCAGTTCCGGTCCTCCATAGAGTTTAGCTCGGTCTTGTAAGTTAGACATGCAACAGTTACACCTAGCAGTTAGTTGGTTTAAATATTTAGTAACAAATAACTACATATGAACCATTTGTGTGGTGCAACCTGCTTGAATTTAGTAATGTGTAAATATCCACTTACACTTGTAGTTAATACTTACATTATAGCTAATCTAAGTTTGAACTAAGTTTGGTGCAATCGGCTTTAGGAAGTCAATGTAGCGTCACAAGCTGTTGCTACCTTCCAAAAATCACAGTTTTTTGGGGGCAAACACTATATTTAATCAAACTGTCATCTTTGTAAATGTAGGTATTACTTTGTTTTATTTTTTATATGCACACAAATGTTTCAGAGTTAGTAGTAATTATGCAATTTAGATGAATTATGCTAACCCAACAGACACTACGTCATTTAGTCTAATTTTATTGTCATCGGTTTTTGTAATTTGAGGTATATTATGTTTTTTGTGAAATATATTTTAAAATCTTTCCAGTTTGCATCATTATTACATAATGATCTTACATCATTATAACAGCATTTGGGTCAGATGGGACATGTCCTTATTCTGTATTATGTATTTCATTCTTCAGTCTAAATGGGTCATATATACAAGCTAATGTTAGTTCTGTCACTTGGTTCATTTAGCTAACAGTTAAACCTGGCACTTGCTGGGTGTTAACATTTAATTCAATTCAGTTTTATTTATATAGCACCAATTCATAACAGAAGTTGTCTCATTGCACTTTTCCTATAGAGCAGGTTTAGACCATACTCTTTATAATGTTAATTACAGAGACCAGACAAATCCCACCACGAGCAAGTACTAGGCGACAGTGGCAAGAAAAAACTTCCTTTTAACAGGCAGAAACCTCGGGCAGAATCAGACTCAATGGTGGGCAGACATCCGCCGCTGCCGTGTTGGTTGTTGGAACAACATTTAGTAACAACTAATCTCTACATAAGAACTATTTAGTGTGGCGCAAACCATTTTAATTAGTGATGCATAAATTTCCACTTAGGAAACACTTCATAATGACTAGTCTAAGTTATAGGTGCAACCAGCCCCTGCAATCCAACTGTGTCTCCATTGTGTCAAGAAAAACATTGAGCTCTCAGCCAAAGGATAAGCCAAAGGATAAACCATTCACCTGAATGCAACATGAGTTGTTATGTTTCATACAGAAATTGATTCCCCAAAAATTTGTATAAATGTTCTGATGTCCTGATAGATTTAAGGAAATATGTGAGAAAGCAACACTTTCATATTCATTAAACATGAAGAGGTTGCAGGGTGCTATTCTTGCTGTTCTAGTTGCTCAGCTCAAACACTGGAGCGTCTTAGTTTGACATGAGTGTGAATACATATCACCCAACTGTGCGTGTTGCTGTTTTTAATCTTTGCTTGCACTCTTTCACTTCTCTCTCATCCCTTCTAATTGGGATTCTTCTCATTTTTGAGCATGGAGCTGTCAAAGACAAAGGTAGTTTCACAGAGAGACAAGAAAGGTGTGAAATATCCCCAGTGTTTGGCATTGATAAAATGAGTTCTGCTCTTACTAGAAAGCAGACTTGATCAAAACATAGTACCAACACTAAAGTCTTAATGCTTCTTAAATCAGGTGTGTTTGAAGGGTCTTCCCAGCGTTTTATCCTATTTACTACAAATCATGTATACATTAACATACCATATGCTTTTATATGTTGATGATGTTATAGCTTACAGACAGCTGTTGGTCTCAGATCATTTCAGTATAGCATGACAATTCCAGAAACATGAAACTTGTTTGATACAGGCAGACCTTTCTACTAATCATCATGTCTACTTTAATAAGTTACATCATTGTTGTGTGGTAGTGAAGTAAAGATGTTCACATCAGTCAGCAGTTATAACTGTTATTACCATGCAACAATAACATGTGACAACTAACAACAGCTACTGACACTTTTTCAGTGTGTTTAGTTTTATTATCATACATTTTAACTTGAATTTATTTTTCTGACATAACAGCTGTGCTTTGTATGTGTGAGTGAGTTGTGTGTGTGTGTTGATGGGTAGTTAGGGAGAAGGTAGCAGTTAGGGAGAACTTTTACAGTTTGTCTCTATTGTTTTACTTTGTGTATGTTTATTTTGGTTTCATTTTGATTCACTTTAATAGCGCTGAAACAATAGAGTAGTCACTCATCATGGAAATTTATCAGCAACTATTTTGATAATCCACTTATCTTTTAAGTCATTTTTCTAGCAAAAATGCCTTTCTGCAAGTTCAAATTCAAACTGTAGTGAAACAAATGTGAACCAGTGGTTTTCTTTAAAGTGGAAAATAAAATAAAAAAATATAAATACTGTAGCATGTTCTAATTGTTTGCAATAATATAAAGTATACCTGATTTTAAATAAGAGCTAAACTGGCAAAACACTTTGGTTTCCAGAATAATTAATGTGAGTGCATGTAGTCCTGAAAAACATAATCAATTTCTCGATTTGCAGAAAATTAATCCACAAGCTTTTTTATAAGTGGTAAAATGTGTTGGTTCCAGCTTCTTCAATACGAGGATTTACTGCTTTTCTCTGCTTTATATCATTGTAAATTTAGAATCTTTTGGTTTAGGACAACTAAGACATTTGAAGATGTCATGTTGGGCTATGGGAACTTATCATGGCCATTTTTTACTATCTTCTGTCATTGATCATACAAATTTTCAGAGTGTCCTGGGTGGCTGGGTAGTGGTTGGGACACGTGCCATGAGGCCACGGCATCCCTGGTTCAGTTCCAGCCAGTGACCTGTGTTGCATGTCGTAGCCCTCTCTCTCTCCCCAAATAAATAAACAAGTAAAATATATAAAAATAATCGATCTACTAATTGATATTGAAAATAACCAGTTATAGTCCAATCAGTATGCATGTCCTGACAATCAATGATTGTTTATGCATTTTTATATCCATACTCTATATCTGAAAAGTATATAGTAAGGAAATATTTCATTTTTATACAACTTACAAATGTATTAAATATTGTAATGTAAGTGAATGTATAAATCCAAAAATATAGATTTTATAACGCAAGTGCTAGTAAATATATGCTGTTAATCAGATTTTTGTTAGAATACTTCTTCAGTGGTGTTTGTAATGATACTAACCAGGTACATCTTAGCAGATGGGCTCATTGTTATTATTCACCTCTATCTGCTAGTAATCAGTCACGAATCCTTGAGCTTTTCCAATCATGTCTAGAAAATTACATGCTATTTAACATCCTATTTATAACTGGTGAAGGAATGCCTCTGGTGTATTGTTGGAAAAACCATGGGCCTGAATTTCCTCTCTCTCCACTCCCTTTAAACCAATTGACACTAACTAATTGACTTGCAGCACAGCCTAATAAAACTAAAAGCAGATAAAGCCTGACTAATCCTAATTAACTTTAATTAACTTTTTTTCTCTGTTTCAGACAAGGGGACATTTGTAATGTTGTCAAGGTTAGCAATCTCTCTCACTTCTGTCCACCTGCTAGATTTGAAAGGAATATTTCAAAGCTGGTGTTGGCAGAGAAACATAAGGATGGGCCAATTCCAGTGTTCACTTTGAAATATTTACATGGTGGAGCAACATTAAATGTTAAATGTTCAGAAATTCACAACACATTCCCTCACAGCAGTTTTCCCTCCCATCAGAAATGTAGCTCCGGCATTTTACAAATAAATGAACAGTGTGCGTGGGTGGGCAGGTGTTCCTGTATGGGAGATTTTGCACTATGGAATAATATGCAAGTCAGGAATTATACCACGGCCAAACAGCCAGTGCCGTGGATGCCCCAGAGTGTGGGCGTAATGCCCCTTCTAAAATTGACTACCCACATGGCAAGTTTGGCATGCCCTGTTTTGGTTAAGTGGCTGTTGTGCCCTTAAAAGAAAGTTGCAGATTTCCTCATTTAAAACTACATGCGACGCTGCAAATAAACTCATATTTCCCAGGGTCTCCGTCCTCACGCTGGACATCAACAGTAGCACGAGATTTCTCCCAATCCCACAAATATAGCTGTGTTAACGTAAACAATAAACAATAACAGCTAACCCGCAAGTTTAGCTGAGAATTAATGTTATGTGATAAGCACAAACAGCTAAACACTGTACAGTGTAATTATTAATACATGTGTGTTTTAAAGTTTACTAGGCTATTGCTGCATAGTGTGTTAGGAGGCTGGTAGCAAGTTGAGTCATTTTTGTGACTGCTCCTATGATCTCAGACTCAATTGCTAATAGTTGCATGAGTGTTGAAACTTGTTCCGATTAATTTTGATCACCTTTAGCCTATTTATAGACTTTATTTTATCATTAAAGTATAACAATAATTGTTATAGAATTGTACACATTTTAAAAAATCTATCAGAATTTTGTAGAAAAGTCAAACATTCAGTGTACAATTTAAATATACTTAGTACTGTTTCAATACACTTACTCATAAGTGTTGATTGTATCCTGTTTTGTCTTCATACAATGTAATAATCATATAATGTTGCAATTGTTATTGCCTTGGTGCCCTACATTTTGGCCGTTATGCCTCCCAAAAATTTGTATTTATCAAAGGCCAAAGTGGCCTTGCCCTAAAAATGAATTAATTCCAGGCCTGTATATGCCTTTAAATGTTGTGTATTCATGTCTATATTATTGACTGGTGAAAATCCCACAGATTTGACACATGAATAGGCCTGCTGCAGACAGATTTGGATGCTGTTTACTGATGCATGGTAGGGAGGACAGTGTACAACTGATATGAAGAGAAAAGGAAAGCCCATGTCTCTGTTAAAGGAGACAAACCAAAGCTGTTCAAATTTATGTTTTTAATAAAATTTTTAATCTGTTTTGTCATACTGAAATTGTTTAGCAGCCTTCCCAGTGCTGGTAAAAATACCAGAAATATCAGTGCATTGTTTATTCTCCTTGACAGATATGTATTGAAGGGTGTCCTTAACATGGCAGCGTCTAGGAGCCATGAATGGATATAGAATCAGTGGATATCCTTACATATTTACTGCTTCAAAACATATCCTTTTTTAAATGATCACCAGGAGGTTTGTGAACATAATGGCCCTTCATGCAGTTACTAACTGATTAGGCATACATTTTCTTTAAATTTTCTTTTAATTATTTATTCAATGTTCTTCAACATAATAATACAGAAGGCTCCTGGACAAGAAGCCAGTCCGACGTGCAAATCAAAGCTGTAGCGAATTCAAAATATTTAGTTGTGCAGTTGGGACTAAAAGTGCCGTAGCCCAAAGGTGAATTAATTTCAGCTGCAGATTCATTTTAGACATAGAGGACATGGACAAATCTCAGACATAAAACTTGAAATATCAGGGCGAGTTGGCAACTTAATTTCACTGTAACAGCTCCTTTCAGGTGGGCAATCACTTCTACCTGTTCACCACTCTCTTTTCAGTGTAGCCAATAGCTACAGCCTTAAAAAGTGGTGTTGCCACACAAAGAACAAAATATTATAGCACAGTTGTTCATCTTCTGTACTGATTATTCAACTGGAGAGTTTCATGCCCATCCAAGTATTGGAACTGTTCCAACTGCACGTCACCTAACATTGTCTATGCAAAAAATGAGTGGGACGTTTTCTGGAACCCTGGACATCTGATAATTCCTATAATAATAATAATAATAATTCCTCCCACCTCGCAAATCTATAACACAACATTCATTGCATACAGGTCAGAGATAATCAGAAATGTAGGCACAACAACAAGTCCTATTAACACAAATGTTAACATATACATTAAAATTATGTTTTGTAATTCAGATTTTTGTGATTGAGCAGTCAATTCAATAACAAAAATGTTGTTTTAGGAACCTGGAGTATTCCAATAACAATGTTACTCAGTGGTACAAAAAAAAGCTTTTGAAATCCTTCTGCGACATGGACTTCACTTCCTAGAAATGATTATATCATGCAAATAGAACAATTTTCCATACCATATCATTTTTGATGTACACAGTGCTAACAAATCAGTGCAAACATAATTCTTACTGAATTCATTCTCTCTCTTCTCTCTTCTAGGCCATGGAACTAAAGGGGTGTTTGAGCTGCTGGCAGGATGGAGGAGAACAAGGGAAAACCTCCCCTTCAAGGAGCGTGTGGCAGATGCTTTTGCTGATGTGATGGTGTGCTACACCATGACCAGCTCACTCTACATCATCACCTTTGGCATGGGAGCTAGTCCTTTCACCAACATTGAGTCGGTGAAAATTTTCTGCCAGAGCATGTGCGTTGCCATCCTGGTCAACTACTTCTATGTTTTCTCTTTCTATGGATCCTGCCTTGTGTTTGCCGGACAGCTGGAGCAGAACCGCTACCACAGTGTTTTCTGTTGTAAAATTCCCTCAGTGGAGTACCTGGACCGCCAGCCCACTTGGTTTAAAACCATGATGAGTGATGGCCATGACTTGTCCACGCACCACGACAGTGTCCCATACCAGAATCACTTCATCCAGCACTTCCTGCGTGAGCACTACACAGAATGGATTACCAACACCTATGTCAAACCCTTTGTGGTTATCCTGTATCTCATCTACGCCTCTTTCTCATTCATGGGATGTTTACAAATCAGTGATGGATCAAATATCGTAAACCTGCTGGCTAGTAATTCTCCAAGTGTTTCATACGCTCTGACCCAGCAGAAATACTTCAGTAACTACAGTCCCGTGATTGGGTTTTACATTTACGAGCCCATCGAGTACTGGAACTCCACAGTGCAAGAGCACCTGAAGACTCTGAGTCATGGCTTCAACAAAATATCCTGGATGGACAACTTTTCCCACTACCTGCGGGTGGTGAATGTGAGTGCATCAACCAAAAGCGACTTCATCACCATCCTCAAGGGCTCCTTCCTGCGCAACCCGGAGTACCAGCACTTCACTGAGGACATCATATTCTCCAAGAACCGTGAGACTGATGAGTACGACATTATTGCCTCACGGATGTACTTGGTGGCACGGACGACAGAAAAGAAGCGCGAAGAGGTGGTGGAGCTTCTGGAAAAGCTTCGTCCATTGATGCTGATCAACAGTATCAAGTTCATTGCCTTCAATCCTACGTTTGTGTTCATGGACCGCTACAGCTCCTCTGTCATCTCACCCATCCTGACCTCAGGCTTCAGCGTACTCACAATCCTCATCCTCACTTTCTTCCTGGTCATCAATCCCTTGGGGAACTTCTGGCTCATCCTCACGGTAACGTCCGTGGAGCTGGGCGTCTTGGGTTTGATGACCCTCTGGAACGTTGGCATGGACAGCATCTCAATCCTGTGCCTTATTTATACCCTCAACTTCGCCATGGATCACTGTGCACCACACCTGTACACTTTTGTGCTAGCCACCGAGCACACAAGGACGCAGTGCATCAAGTTGGCACTGGAGGAGCACGGGGCGGCCATCCTGCAGAACACATCCTGCTTTGTAATCGGGATCATGCCCCTGGTGTTTGTGCCTTCCAATCTGACCTACACACTGTTCAAGTGCTCCCTGCTCACTGCGGGCTGCGCCGTACTGCACTGCTTTGTCATCCTGCCCGTCTTCCTGACCTTCTTCCCGCCTTCCAAAAAGAGACACAAGAAAAAGAAACGGGCCAAGCGTAAAGAGCGGGAGAGGGAGCGGGAAAGGGAGAGAGAAAGAGAAAGGGAGGAGATAGAGTGCATTGAAGTCAGGGAGAATCCTGATCATGTGACAAACGTATGAGTAGTTTGTAATTTTAGCAGTGAGTATCAGTGGGTATCCATCAGTTATTGGTGGATTAGAGGTGTTCTAATGGTGAGGCGCCTCTTGAGGTGCAGGGGACTCCAAGATGCCCCCTAAGGAGTGGACATTGGTCACTCCCAACCAATAGCAGCTAAGCTGGCCAGAGTAGAGTGCATTCCCACTAATCAGTCATTCAGTCCTTCAGTCTGGACAGTGTATCTCATTTGCACAAACTGCATCATGCTCATGGTTCTAAAGCTCTTTCCCAACTATTTGGTATATAAAAACAAGTTTGTTACCAGCTTGCTAAATCTGTAAGTGAATTCTAAACATACAGTATGTTAGTTCATTTAAATATTAACAATTCCATGTTCATATCTTGCAGCCCTTATCTCAGAAGTGAGACGCTTAGCAGTCTGTTAAGCCAAGGACAAGTTGGTGAAAGTGGTTAGTTTGATCATACAAAAGTGTACAATTTAAACTGTGCAGGCACCTTACTCCTCACACCTAGATAACAGCAACAAGAAACAAAACCAAATGTTGTGGAAAGAGAAACTGTGGAAAGAAAGCACACTGCAAGCTTTTCTGTAACATTAAAAATAGCTGGACAGCTGATCTGGGCAGATGGCATACACTGTGTCCATTATGAAGAATTATCTTGCACATTGCATCATGTGAATAGAACTGTCGAGGTTTATATTAGCAGGAGGCAAACTTTTCTGCTTTATTCCAGAGGTCATATAAGGTCTTGGGCAATGGCAAAAGGAACTGCATTGGGCTGCAGCATATGAAGAGGAAGTGATAAGTGACTGTTGTGCAGCAGTATTTGAAAAGGCAGTAAGCCTGAGTACGACTTAAGTAGGCCTAAATCCTAAACTGCTTTTGCACCAGACCAGTAAAACCAAAAGTGAAGAGTGTTTCCAAGGCTTGAAATATTAAACTTTCTAGCAGGTGGATAACAATGGAGAGAGTATGTATGTGTCCGTGATCCACTTACAAAAGCTTACTGGCATGGCACTGGTAATTGGAAGGTCTGAATGTGATTCAAAACTAGCAATGGTCCCAAATAGTGTACAGAATTTTTTGTTTGACAGATTTATATAAAAACAAAAGTCTCAGTAAATTTGAACTTTCATATAAATCAACCATGAATCATGACTTATTCAAGCTAATTTAATGATTTCTATTTGGTTCTTGTTCAGGTTTGTGAAGCAGATCGTGGAGCAGAATTTAAATTAAGCAGTGAGCCTTTTTTTAAAACTACCCTGTCTCTAAATAGTGTGAAAAACTAATAGAGAGCCGAAGTAAAACTAGTACTTCCAGGTTTTGTTCCAGAAGTAAGAAAAGCTCATTCAAAATCACATTGATGTTGTGTAATCAAACAAATTACTAAAAATCCAGTCCAACAACATAGCCTTGCTCAAGAGCATGTCATTCACCCCATTTGTCTAGACAGGGATAGTGCATTTTCAAAAACACAATGCATAATTATTGTTTATTTAATGTTTGTGTTTTTACCAGCCTTTAAAGCTGTACTAATGACAGATACTAGCTAAGGAAGAAACAGTTACAATGATGTATAATATGCGCAAGGCCGTGCTAGAAAAATGTCATGGTTTTAACAGTTTTCTTAAATGCTAACAAATTTATTGTTTAACTTTGTTACAATCATGAAGGGTTCAAATGCTAATAGCAAGTACTGTAAAAGGCACTTATTGATCTTAGAATATGGGCAGTAAACCTCAGGAAAGGGTTTCACTTTTTCAGAAAGGCCAATTAAAGACACCCTGATAGATTTCATTGAGCAAACGGTAGCTAGTGAACAACATCTAGCCTGGAAGTGACATCAAGACTTCAGCTCTCTATTGGGAACATTATAAAAGTGAAGGTGCAGACCACTACTGCCACCTTTAGACCTGGAGCTGGTCTTGTCTATATAGTAACTGAGTATATTGCCCTAATACTTAAACTTTTTTTAATCAAGTCGTGCTCCACAAATATCCTTCCTTTAATATACAGTTTTAGAAGTCCATAATGGCTGCCGTCTACTCAGACACTAAACGTTATTATCTACACGTGCGAAGGCCCGATAAGAATCTCTGTTGCAGTCCCAAAACAAACAGAATCAAGGTCAGCAGCCCCGACAGATACTAATCACTCACTGACCTCTGGCAGGCAGATCGTAACTGGTAGCATGTGATAGAGAGGCCCCATATGTGAGCTGATGTGGCTGATTGCAGACCGATCAATACTTTCTTAAGGGATTGCTGGCTCTTAAGGGGCTGTCATTGTAGGGACACTGCTGTCTTGTTTCTTTGTGCTGCCACTGAGAAAGTGAATGGCTCTCACACAGGACAGCTAATCTGGCAGCTGAGGAGAGATTAGAATGTTCATATTGTGCCATATATCATTGAGAAATAACTGTTTATATTTGACAACGGAGTGCGTGAGGGAAGATTATTATTCAGTATCAAGTGACAAATCACTATTTATCAAAAAGGCTATTAAACCCACTTCTTGTGTAAATTAATATCAATGAACAAACAAGAGACAAAGGTGGAAAACAATCATCTTTACCTGTCATACTTTACCACATATAACTTTCATCAACCAAACATTGCCCTACTTAGAAATGAGGAGTTTTTGGCAAGCTACTTCCTGCAGCAGCTGCAGTGAACATCACATTATGTAAAAGCCATGTCACGTATGTATAGCAAGAAGGCATGAAATGTTTGAAACATGGGAAAGAAATGCAAACCTAAAATAATTTACTTCCCAAAATGGACTGTGTTTGCATGGCATTGTATTGTATGTATGCATGTATTTAATTTTTTCTGTATGAAGTCTGCATAGTTATAATTTTTGCTACGCTATAGTGACTTATGTTTGTTGTTTCGATGCATATTCTGTAACACCATGGGCTGCAAAAGAACAATATTAGTCATATCTGTTCCAAAACAAAAGCCAGAGGATATTTCATGTGTAAAATAACTGTAAATTACTCTTTTCTATATTTTTTAAGAAAAAAAATACTATAGAAAGATTTTTAATGACAGAATTTTATTAAAAAAAAGAATTAAAAGGGGAAAAAGTTGAACACAGTAGGCCAGTAATAAACAGTGGAATGTTACCAGTATACTAGATCTTATTCCTTGAACACTGCAGTGTCAATGTATGTTGATGAATCACGTTTTTATATGGGAAATTGTGGCCACCAATTTATTGTTTGATTGTGTGTCTTGACTCCTTTCTATTCTCCACTTGACCCTCACATTTAAGGAAATCATTCATTACTCAACAGAACAGTCTATCAGGTTTTGTAATGATCACTTTTAACAAAAACTTAGGTTGGAAATGTACAGAATATAAATGCAATCTCCAATTCATGTCTGAAATACATCCATTACTGTTCGCTATATGGCAGATCAGGCTTAGCAGCAAAGATTTCAATATTTAGCATTACTGTTAACTCTTCTGGAACATCATTCCTAAATATACTTGGTGTCCGTGGTTACCTAGCCACATTCACCACTTTTCAGCTGTCTTACAATTAGCATCATTCCCAATGCTGAAGGCTGTGTGACTAGGCTACTGTGTACTTAAATAACATAATTAGAAATTAATAGAATTTTTTCTTCTATGGCAACACACTGGCACTCAGCCCCAGGCCACTACAGATGGGAAGCAATGGTAACCAAGCCCATTGGTTCCCACTGAAGAAGTTAATTTGTAAAAATGGGCCACAAATATATTGTTTTGTTTTTAAAAAGGCTAAATGATTTCCTATAAGAGCTGGGCACTGTAGTATTTAACAAATGTTACTCAAACTGTGGTAAACAGTGGTATAGGTCTATTTTCAGCTACATATTAATATACTTTACTTAATAACATGTCACCCAGTGCAAAAGTGTGGCTCGTTGATGTGGAGCTCTTTGGCACAAAGGCATATGATATACCAGGCTTTGGATACACACACAATACTTGTTAATTGGTATTTTCATGGGATTTGTTGACAGTAAGATACAGAACATTGCCAGCCTTATTCTTTAAAAAGTAAATGGGCTGGTGTGCTTTATAACTAATTTTGATGAGGTAGCAGATACTCTTGAAGTTGACATGCTTTCTGCTCTAAGAAGCTAAGCTTTGTATGTTTTTTTTTATTTT
Source organism: Siniperca chuatsi (assembly GCF_020085105.1). Taxonomy (NCBI): domain Eukaryota; kingdom Metazoa; phylum Chordata; class Actinopteri; order Centrarchiformes; family Sinipercidae; genus Siniperca; species Siniperca chuatsi. The sequence continues at coordinate 6,097,781 of NC_058057.1, forward strand.
CATCTGAGTACATGTTTCTGTGTACAAATATAGTTTGACTCCTATACATTTATAGTACAATTAGGTTGTTTGACATTCATTGTTTCACATTTATTCACCCGCTTTATCATCCGGTAAACACTAACCTTCATGCATAAATGCAGCATTCTTCTATCATGACTCAAATGTATGATACTGTGACATTACAGCTAAAATTTCCATATGACAGATGGGCTTCAAAAGGGATGTTAGGTGTGGTTACCTCAAAATCTATTTTTCACTAAACTAATGAACTAATGAGTGCAGAATTAAAATAGAAATAAATGTGCTAAAATCGTTAGTGGTACTTTGAAAGTCCATGTTTGAGCGGGTAGATGGGTGTATTTTAAGTCTCATGGAGTCGTTTGACCATGCACCAGCACATTTCCAGTTTGTACAACCAGGGACAGCACAATATTTCCACAATACAGGGCAATAAAATTATGCAATTACCACTTTGCTTGTTGAATAATATACATTTCAACCACAGTCTCAGAGGATAAATTACTGTTTTATTGTAACTCATCTATCTTGTATGTCAAATAACTGAGCAAAAACAAAAAAATTGGCTCATGTTGCCCTAATTCATCAAACCTGTTATTTAATGGCATCTAGATCAAGATTTTTCATAAAGTTTCAACATTGTGCAGAAGGTAACAAGCTCAAGAGGAAGTGAGGTCATTTTAGTAACCAGTCCCATTTTAGTATAATTCCTGTTGGTAAAACAGGCAATGTTTGCTTCATAGACTGTTAATATGTCTTAAAGACAGGAATCTATCTATCTATCTATCTATCTATCTATCTATCTATCTATCTATCTATCTATCTATCTATCTATCTATCTATCTATCTATCTATCTAGAGGATAACATACATGAGTGTAATGCTAGTAAAAGCACACTGTGTTGTTTGCTCTTATTATAACTATGTCTTTGGAGACGCCCGTCTTCACCAGAAAAACGGCTGTATATGGGTCAAACAAACACAAGACTTTCAATTCAATTCAATTTTATTTATAAAGCGCCATTTCATAACAGACGTTGTCTCACTGCACTTGTCCTATAGAGTAGGTCTATACCATACTCTTTACAATATTATTTACAGAGACCCAACAATTCCCACCATGAGCAATCACTTTGGCGACAGTGGCAAGAAAAAAACCTCCTTTTAAAAGGGAAGAAACCTTGAGCAGGACCAGACTCAAGACTCAGACAACCCAACCGGCAGCGACCCACTGCCGGTTGGGTTGTTAGAGGGAGAGAGAGAGAGAGAGCAGGAGGTAAGAGAGCATATAGTAGCACAATGCAAATTCAACATAGAATTTTAATATAATATAATAAATATTATTAATGTAATGGTAGTGGTAATAGTAATATTAATCAAAAATAATAGGAATAATAATGATAATAATAATAATAATAATAATAATAATAATAATAAAATTAATAATAATAATTGTAGTAGCGGTTGTTGAGCAGTAACAGAAGTTGCCTTGCAATTAGATCCAGATTCTGCGGCTCCGGAGGCAGAAATACCTGCTAAAAGCAACAGAAGGAGAGACGAGAAAGCCCAAAACTACGGGAGAGAGAAGACTTCAGATAGAACTTCATCTACTACGTACACAAAAAAAAAAATCCAAGTGGCTTCTGCTGTCTCTTTAAATTGTACCATATTATTACTCACTCTGCAACATTGTTAGCAAACCAAAAATGTAGCTGTTTTCCTTTCAGCAAGTTTAACTGTTACGCTTAGGGTAATTTTTTTAGGTTTAAAATTGGTTAGTGTTTTTGTGCAACTACATCACATTACACCAATGTAAGGGAAAATTTAAGACTGGTTTAACTTTGCAGATTAGTCTTACATATCGATGTGAAACCATCTGCTAAGTGTAACATATTATGTTGTCCCTAGAACATTCTTTAAAGCGAGACTATGTAACATTGGCCACCATGTCTACAAGTGACAATTATGGAAAAAAGGTAAATGCTAAAATGTAAACTAAAAGCAGCACAGGTATAAAAGAGTCATCAAGTCAGTGAACTGACTCAGCAATGTTATACAGCAGCATCTATGTACCTAAAATTTGCAAACATTAGCCACCAGAAGCCTCTGGTCATACCAGAGCAAGAAGGGTTGTATTGGAAAAACCCCTGTGTGTATTAAACAGAGCACATGTCTGTTTTATTACTTATGTATTCAACTCTTTATTTGTAAGAGGAAGATGTTATTTTGTCTTGCATAGTCTTTCTTAAAATAATACAAGAATATTATATAGATTGGGAAACCTTCAAATAAAGTTCAGTGGAGGCATTTTATAAGTAACCATGTACAGATCATTAGTGAAATTTTTCTGATGGTTTAATCATTTTAGTCATAAAAACTGGGACCGGGACCAAAAATATTCTCACAACAATCTTTGAAGGTAGTAAGAAGTTAATACAAGGGAACATTATGTACAGTATTTACTGGATGTAGAGAAATCAGATAAAACTACAATTTATTGCTGGTTGATCTACAGTACACCTTAATGATGTAGCTCAGATTGGACAACTCAGAGTCACTCTCTGGTTCTGCTGAGCTGCTCTAAACTTCAGTTTTGGTTTTGAGGTAGTCATAATCATGATGACTGATCTGATTCTCTGTCCCTGACAAGAATGGTTTCTCAAACTGGGTGGTTGTAAGCGCCTGGTAGCTACATAAGTCTGTGCTCTTCATATAACTGGTGGCATTGCCTTACATATGTTTTCCAAGATTTCAATACAGATGTTGATATCTTTAAGGTGGAGTATTTTTCTTACATTGTGACTGAGATATCAATGTGAAGTACATCTTTAGGACCAGGTGCAGTAAAGTTAGTGGTTAGTGTATTGAGTTGGAACATAACTTGTCATTTAATATTGTTACGATACTGTGGAATTTAGGCTTTTAAATGCTGTTCCTTCTTAATGCCCTTCTCATAACTATTCAGCTTACAACAATCATTCACAATCACATCACAAGTTGTACCTATGTTGTTGCTGTGAAACTGAGAGAAGAGCATACGTGTTTGTGCCCAGAAATTATGGTTCACATGTTGGGATTTTCCTAAAGAATGAATTGTAATATCCTTCTCACCACCTCTAGTCACTGTTAACATTTCCTATGTCATGTAAATGCTAATGTCTCTCAGCTGTTAGACAGTGTACAGCTCTGCATGGCTTTGTATCGTACACAAACACATGTGCACACATGTTGCCAAGGTATACTCTTTAAAAAAGAACAGGAAATTACCAGCCTGCTCATTGTGTTGCTTGTTTTTCTGGTCACCTTCTATGCCTCGTACCAAGCAGCACGAAGATTTAACCTCATTTGACTGAAGTGACAAAGAGAGAAATACAGGGGGGAAAAGATTGAAAGGAAATGCAGGCAAGGATGAGAGAAGTGTTAGATGGAGGAAAAGATAAAGACAAATGATGCCGGCAAAACAGGAGGTAAGCCCTCATTTGAATTTGAGAAGATTCCAGCAGCAGGATTGATAGAAAGTTTTCCAGTGAAGGGAGATGTCGTATGAATGGGAGGGTGACAGCGGCATTGTGAGAAATGTTCATGTTGAGTCCTTTGCTGATGTAATGAGTCTTACCGGCTTATTTTACTTACAGTACGTAGAAAGTTGCTGTCTTTTGTGACAAATGCAGATTTGCTTGTTTCAGAGGATAGTGACTCTATCTTCAAAAGGGCAGATTTCTCATGTCACTCTCAGTTTTCAGTCATTCTTGGATCAAATTCAGTTGCCTGGGAAGAAAATGGAATTACCTCAGAATTATCTCAGCATGTTTAAAGGAACATTTTAAAGGGGTACTCTTGCACGTTAGTATTGCTCTTCCATAAAGGTGTGGGACTTGCAAGAGACATATTTTAAAAAAGAATGGTCAAAATTAATGCAGCAGAGGCCAATATAGCCTGACTTTTAGCTGCAGGGCCGGATTAACCCACTAGGGGGCAAAATGAGTTGTGGGCCCCTATTGAGCCTCCCAACACACACTTTCCCCCAGCAACCAGATTTCTATTATTTATTTCTATGCTGTAATATTACCCTGCCTGAGGTTTGCTGTATGCCACTTAATTTGTGAGAATTCGACTAAAGAAAATGAGAATTTGTGTAAGGAAATGCACCATTTGAGCATAATATCAAATGGAATACTAGAACTGCAAGCAGTTATGAACAGGGTCACACCCGGCGACCATGCAGTCCCACACGGGCGGTGAAAGTCGCGGGTGAAGATCAGCACAAAGATTGGAAAACATTCAGTTATATTCAAATACAGTAGTGTGGAAAAATTATTTTAGCATATTTCCTGATTTTGCAACAAAATCACCACCTAGTGGCTGATTGGCAGCACATTTTGCACAAAGCCTTGGTGGGGGAAGGGAAACTATTGGCCCAAGTTTCGCATTAATCTGACAGAGCTATGTGGAAATATCACTTCCTCTTTTGACTGCAACCCACAGGAAGTTTTTGCTTTATAACAAATTTTTTGGAGTATCAAAATTATTTTAATAACTTTTCATCATGAGCATCCAGAGATTCTCTGGGCACAGTTTTGTGCAAATCAGACTCACGGCCTAGGAGGAGTTCGAAAAAGTAGGTTCGCATATTTCATAATTTTGCGACAACACCACCACCTAGTGGCCGATTGGCGCCAAATTTTGCACAGAGCCTTGTTTAGGCATGAGAAACTATTGAGGCATGTTTCGTGTTAATCGGACAGACTCGTGGAGATATAGATGTTAATTGATTTTTCATATTTTGAAAAATATAGAGTGACGGATTTCTGAATTGACCATAGGTTGCAGTGAGGCAAAATTTTGTCACACATCAGTGAATGTGCTGAAAGAAATTCAGCTCTGTAGGACATGCAGGTGATTTTTTTTAAGTTTGGAATGCAAAACATCTAGAAATGTACGTGTTGTAATAAGCCACGCCCACTTTAATCAATCATTACCAAATTTTTGTCATCAACTAAACATGTCATGAACCTAGATCATGCGAACCGAATTTCAGATGAAATACGAGAATTACGAGATATAAACGCATTTGTGGCGTCAGTAGGGCATGTACTGGCCCAAGTTTCATGCTAATCGAACAAACCTATGTGGATATATGACATCACTTCTTGTTTTACTGCAACCCACAGGAAGTTGTTCCTTTATAACTTGTGCATTTTTTGGAGTATCAAAATTCTTTTAATAACTTTTGATCATGAGGGTCCATAGATTCCATGTGCAAAATTTAGTGCAGATCGAACTCACAGCCTAGGAGGAGTTGCATATTTTGCAATTTTGTGGGAAAAATGGGCATGGCCTATATTACGAAATGTGCTCAAGTCAGGGAACGTGTGTATGTAAGGTTTTCAAATGTGTGACGTACTATCTGGGCTATTATAGCGTCACCTTCTGGTGGACATGTGTCATTTTTGGAGTCTGAGGTGTGTGCACAAGTCTATACCAAGCCTGTGAATTTCACTTGCATACCTTTTACAGTGTAGACTGCAGTGCCACTTTAACCAACGGAAAAGTAAAAAAAATTAAAACCTGACCGATTTCAATAGAGTTCCCTGCACCACTGGTACTGGGCACCACGATGCATTGCATTTGTGGTTCCCAGCCCACTCGGGCTTGGACCCTTAATAATTAAAGGCCCTGAAAACTAGTTTGTCAGCTTCTTACTATGAGTATGGGGTCCTACATGAACAAACAATTTTCTGCTCCAAAGTTGGAGCAGCTTTGCTTATTTCACATAAGAGATTTATGTATTTGTGTTTTTGTCTGTGCTGTTCTCACTGGTTTGAAGTGGGCAGGGCAGTGGGCAGAGTTTGAAAAACGTGATGTCACATACTTCCGTGGACCAGCCAGGATTCAGCAACATTTAATCAGAATGTGATGTGTGTGCTCATGTTGCCAGACCACTGTCATTTAAATCTGATCAAACCACACCCACGCAGCCCTGATGAAACAGATTAGCTGAGTTTGTGAGTGTACAATTTCTAAATATAAACAATTTCTAAATATAAACTAAAAATGGCTTTAAAAGTTTGTATTCATTTAAATATATATACATAGTTACATAATGGAACTTACAACAGGTTTACCATCCCAACAACAGCAACAAGGCCATGTATGCTTGAGGTTAATTAAATTAATTAAATTACAAATCAAATTCATAAGGCTCTAGTTTTTACTGCTTAAGAGTTTGTGCAGGATTTTAGTGTGTCCAGCTAGGATTTTAAGTAAGTTTAAGTAATGAAGACAGTAAGATTGGGTTTCTGTTTTGCAAATTTGCTGGTGCGTGTATGGAATTTTTCTAATAGAGAAATAAGATTAATAACATACATTTTCTTAACATTTCATCAGCAAACAAACAAATAAAATAAATTCAATTTTGAGTTTGAGTTGAATATCTAATTTTCTGTTTAAAAAAAGTCTGGCTAAAGGTACAGTCCCAAAAAAGACGAGTTGTCGTTTCATCTGTGTGGTGACAGAAGTAACAAAGAGGGTCAACATTTAGCCTATATTGTACAATAACTGAATTAACTGGATAACACCTTTGCAATATTTTCAGAGATCCCTCTCACACCTTATTTGAAACAAAAAAAAAAAAATCTGGGTAATAACCAATTCTTTCCCCAGTCTATACCAATATACAAATTATTCCAAACAAATACAGAAACAATTGTGCCCCTCTGGATTATTTCCCTTATACGTTAATTATTCATTTTTATGCTCAAAAAGGATCTGAATTCCCTATGTATAATTCTGGTGGAGTAATTTGATGGATAATATCTTTGGTTTCAGATGACATCAGAATTGCGTTTGAAAGATATATTCTGGTTATTCCAAATGTACTATTTGTTTGGGGGAAAATTATGTTTATATGCCAAGGCCCAGCATAAGAGTAACTGTTTATGAAATATTTTTTACAAGAAGCTTTTCAATACTGTAATTACATTTTAATTAAAAATGTAATCCCCCTAAGGCTTCATACATATGTTGCAATAAAGTTCCATAACAAATTTGGATTTGTGAAGTACCTCTTGATCCATTTAATTTTAAAAGTGGAATGTAGTGTGAAAGTCTAGAACATTGAATCCCCTAGTACTGAGGCTGTTAATCATTACATTTTTTCCAAACAAAATCAAACATGTCTTGTCCATTTTTGTACAGACATCTTTTGAGACACCGAGAGCAGAGCTAGCATAAACAAGTCTAAATAGGCCCTCAGCTTTGGAGAGCAAGACTCAACCAGTTTTGGTTAAATCTCTTTGAATCCATAAATTAAATATCTGTTTTAGTGAAGAAATTAGTGGATTCAAGTTTTCACTCATTCTCGAAATTTGGTTTTTAACGATAATAACACCAAGGTATTTAACTTTAAATTTCACAGGAATTCCTGAAACTTCTAAATCACTGCAGGCCTTGATGGGAAGCAACTCGCATTTGGGTAGGTAGGTAAGTTTTAGATCCGAGGCTGCTGAAAATGTATCTAATAGTTTGGTAATGATTGAATAACTGCAATGTCAATTTGAGATCTATCCTGTAAAAATAAAGTTGTATCATCATCAAAATACCTTTTAACCTACTTTTTAAAATGTAAATTTAAAATTTGCATGGGAAGTAAAAATAAATTTGGGGAGATGGGAGAGCCCTGACGGATCTTCCGTAGTTTCATGGGGCAATTTAATCAAACTATTCCCAAAAACATATAAGGTGTGTTTAGATTTTTAAAAGTGTTCCAAATAAAAAGAAAGAGCTTTAAACATAAATTGATGCTCTATAGAATCAAAGGCCTTCGAAAATCTACAAAAAAATGAAACTATTATCTAGTACTAAATCTGAATCTATTCCAGGGGATTTGTTCAATTTAAGTTTCTTAATAGCGTCCTTAATTCAGTAAATCTAGTAGTGACTGGAGTATCACATCTGGTTTTGTTAACATTTCCAATTGTCCTAACATCACCTAAAAAATTTAAAAAATCTTCCAGTTCAGCTGTTGACAGGTTAGATTCATATAGAGTTTTATAATAATTCTTTGTATGCAGGAGTTCTTTTACTCTATTTTAAATTCTATTTGATGACATATTCAAATTCAGTAGAATGGCTTTATGGTCTGAAGAGGTGTTGGAACAACTTCAACTTTACAATGTGAGTAGGATAAGGATTCAGAGATTAACCATAAATCTATTCTTGACTGTAAAGAGCCAGACTTGTTTTTCCAGGTAAATTCTTTAGAGTTGGGTTTACTGACTCTCCATATATCAATTCAGCCTCTCTCATTCATAAAATCAATCATAAGAGAGTTTTCTTTATGTCTGCTTGGCCATCTAGCAACATCAGCCATTACAGTAACATCGAAATCTCCACCCAAAATAATATTCATATCAGAGAATCTTTCTAAAAGAGCATCTATATTAATGTTTAAAGTTTCAAACAACTCCATGTTTTCCTTAGCATTGTTATAGCATAAACATTACCAAAAAAATCTGGTTATTGTAAGAAAGCACCATAAGAATGTAGTGTCCATATGGGTCAGCTTGAGTGAGGATGATCTTCCCACTGAATTTGTGTTTAAGAGTTAGTGTTCCTGCAGAGCGTTGATTTCCATGCGACATCCACAAGTCCTCTCCCCATTGCGATTTCCAAAATTTTAGTCTTCATCAACAGAATGAGTTTCCTGGATCCAAAAGTGCATCCAAGTTTTTTGCATGAATAAATAATGCCTTTCATGTCAACTGTCAGTGTAGCCTGAAAGCTAGTTATGTGCAGAAATCAGAACTTATCCTCCTAGCTGAATCCGAATGCGGGCATCAGATCAGTCAGTGTATATCCTTGTTATCCACATCTGGCTTCTCCCTCTGGTAAAGTAAGCGATCGTCTTCTCCTGACGTGCCTACTGGATTCCTGGCCACAGTCGGTTCCGTTTTTCGCAATCCTCTGGAGTAAATTCTTCCTTGAAACTGAGATTTCTTTGCTTCAGGTATTCAGAGTGTTTGGACATCTTCCAGACCATGTCGCGGAAATGTCTCATAGAGAACTGAAAGATGACATAGCAGACTTGTGCTTTGGCTGGGTGTTTTCTCCCAAGCCAGTTAACTGAATCAATTACTTCCAGAAACATCTCTTTATAGCCCGGAGCTACGTTTGACATATGTCGATCACCTTCATTCTCAGCTCCTCTTTTTCTTCTTCAACTGTGTGTTGTATTGTACCTTTTATGTCTTGCATGTCGGCAAAGAGAGAGTTGATGGAAGATTTGAGCTCCTCAATAGATTTTCCAATCAAACAGCCTTGTTCCTGGATAGCTAGCTTGAGCACAACTACGATGTTGTCTTTCCCCTCTCCCCTTTTTGTATGATTCCCCTGTGGGAAAAGTGGGTGTCATTTCTTTTGGCCCATTTATTATCCTAATCCATCCCATTATTTCTCGTATTTCTTTGTTTGTATTTTAGTTTCCTGCAATGATATAATGTCTGTCTTCACCTGTCAATACACTGATCTCAACTGGCACATAAAAATAGTTGTTTTAGGAGTGAGTGCTGCAAGCTTAAAGTTGCTGCAAACTAGGCTAACTTCCGTTTTGTATATTATTTTATATGTGTATTATCACGAGCGGGCAGTACAATAACACAATGTTCCTGTTTCCTTATTTGTTTGTCAGGTATAACTTACTGTATATTTGGTTTTATTCTATGGTTAATATCCCCTCTCGCCTTTTAGTAGGATTCCCCTGTGAGAGAGGAGTTTGAGTGGGATGTACAATAACATGTAGGTTTTGTCAGTCATAAAAAGATCCCGGTGTCACGGCATCTTTTCTATCACACCAACACAACGCAGAACCACACCTGTCATATTTACCAAAAGTTCTATGTTTTATATACAGGCAGTAGAGAAAATAGAAAGACTAGTGTCAGTCTAGGCTTTATACTGCATGACACTGGAAGTTTTACTGTACACAGCAACATCATAGTTGCTTTTTATAATCCCCCTAACGTTTTACTTCCTGAGCTGACGGACACTGGCAGCAGAAGTGGCTGCTGTCGTGTTGTGCTCCGTTGCAGCGTTATTGCACCAAGCTGCCTTAGCCAGGGATATTTTTGGCTCCCACCTTGTCTCAATCCTGTCGTGATTCTCAAATGGATTATTTATGCTTCCTCTTTCCTCCCCAACCCCTCCTGCTTATCCCACCTTCTTCCCCTCTAACCCCACCTCCTCTCTTTCTCACTTTTTCTCTCCTTCCTCATTTTACACTTACCTCTCCTCCTGAGCGCCTTCCTTTAACACCACCACCAGTCTTCCCCTTTATATATATCTGTATCATCATTATTGTGCCTGCATGGTCCCAGCCTTGTGTGTGCTCCCAGGCTGTGGACCAATCAGTACTATAATTTATTCATTCATTAGGTTAATATAATATATCTTCAGTTCTCCCCATACCCTCCAAATATATAAATAAATATATTACTAAATCAGTAATCTTGTTAACACCACTACCTATCTTTTATTGTATCCCTCCACTCTATCCCCTTTAGACTGCTTTTCTTCACAACCTATTGAAATAGTCTGAATTCCCTGCAGATGACTGCTGTGATAATTACTACCATATAATTCTCTCTTTTGCTCTTCTCTCTCCAATAAAAAAAATCCTGAAGACTTTTGGCAATGAATTGAGTTGAAAAGCATATGTATATATAAGTCCACCAGCCTTTGTTGAATGTGAGAGAACAGTGAGTGAGAGTAGGCTACTCTGTTACTATTGTGTAACAGAGTACCTTGTACTCACTGTGCAAGGTACTAACAAATGATGGAATGATGATGAAAGTTGTTGGTAATGCACTGAGAAAAAAAGAGTGGAAATAATATTTAGGCTCAGTTGGTTATCCAAGTAGCTCTAGTTTGAATTCTACATCTTAGTATGAATATGCACAGATATTACAGGTCCCTGGCAACTTTAAATTTCAGAGTATGTCCACACTAAGCCAGCTAAATTTGAAAACACACCACTTTCTCTCCATTTTGGCCCTCCATCCACTCTAAGACTTACACACTTTGAGTTGTATTTTTCACATGTGTCTGATGTCAACAGGTTCTCTCCTATTTTAATAAATTCAGCTGTCTACACAGGCTGCATAGCGTGTTTCACTCGCGCTATAGCACTGAAGCTGCAGCTCTGCTAAAGTGCTGCTTTCGCTATGTGGGCTGTGTAGATTGTGTAAGATGTTGGTTTTCTCACCCAAAAGCTGAGCTTTTCAAAAATGGTCTCCTGAGTGGATACATCTAACACAAGCGGTGTGTTTTACTGTAAATGGGGTAAACTATGGGGCCATTATTGTAGCAGAACTATTTCCAAACCAAAGTGAGTGGAGAGTTGTGTAACTGTATTTCAATCCAAATCTTACTACACACACACGGATTGAGATACAGTTACACAACTCTCCACTCACATTTGTAAATAGTTCTGCTACAATAATGGCCCAATAGTAAACAGAGCTTTCAGGAAACAATGATGTAAGACTGGTTGGCAGCTGTGTGGCGGTAAGGCTTTTTGTTGCCACTAAACCTCTCTGTGATCACTAGTTTTTAATGTAAATATAGCTGATTAATTATTTAATTAAGCTGTATTTATGCTGATTTTCTAAGAAAATTACACAATCATAAATTGTAATTTCATCCATGTCTCAGCAGGAGTCAGTTTGTCTAGTTAATTGGCATCTTTGATATGGAGCCTCTAGAAAGAAATATACTGATGTGAAAATCTATCAACTGTGAAAATGGACTGATAAACTGAGCAAACTCATTACTAAATGGTGCTCATGGATTCATTAACTGTAATGGGGAAAAGTCTTTGCTTTAAGTGCTCAGTCAGGTTGCGTTCATGGGAACAGTGAGAATTCTGATATGGACCTTTGACCTCCAGAATAAAAGTGGTGGTGGTGGGTTAGATAGTGGTAATTTAATGTAATCTGTTATTTATACCCACTGAATGAAAGCACATATTTAAAATCTATGTCAGAAAAACAGAATACTAAAATATGTGTATAGTATTGTTAATACAATAATATTAGTGAAAGCCACTCAAAGCTGGTTGTAATTAGACACTGTGCAGGTCATATTGATTTCAGTCTATTAAGTACAGCATATGGGATATTATAGTATGTTAAGTATACTTGTGACACCAATTATTAGTCTGTGCTTTCATTTAGCTGGCATTGCCACTAAATGACAAACTAAATTCCCCACTTTTATTCTAAATGCCATGCATATTTTGGAAGATTTCAAAATGTCCCCAAAACAATCTCAATTTACAGTCATCAGTTATAAAAAGAAAAAGAGCCAAATACTAACTAACAGCAAGGCATAAATACGTAAAATTCGACTAAACTGCTGAAACTCTGAGAGCCGATCTATTAATGCCATTTGGAATGTTTTTCGGTATGATTTGTGTTGTCATTAGTTGCACTAAAGATGTGTTTTGCTAAATAACCAACATTAGATGTTACCAGTCTAAAATAAATGTCTAAACCGCATCGCTTTACTCACCAACAGCTGTCTCCAGTGGTCGAAAGCAATGCCAATATTTACTTGTTTTGCTTCTTTTTTTATTGCTCCTTTTCTTTGGCGCGGAATGTGGTTTCTTGCAGGGAGCGGGTGGTTGGGATGGTGATAAAGGTCGCTTGCCAAGAACTTTAGCCATCTTTGTGTTTCTATGACATTAACCAGGGTCTGTACCTTTACGAGGTGGTTAGCATGCTCATCATCATTTCACTTCACTTCTTCATATTCTGTTGATAATGTTAGTTAATTTTTTGAATGTTTTACATTTTAAACTAAAATTCTGGCCACGTCTTATACATTGCACCTTTAAGTGTAATATCAAATACAACAATATTTATTGATAAAGAGTATGGTCTAGACCTGCTCTATAGGAAAAGTGCAATGAGATAACTTCTGTTATGAATTGGCGCGATATAAATAAAATTGAATTGTAACATAATCATCTCCAGCTCTTTAGTGCCACATTGCCCAACCTCTTACTATGCACACCAAATTTAAACTCACCCAAATCTTCAATTGCAGTCAAGAAATTAAAGTTATGATGAAACTGTCAGACATCATTATCCACGGCAACTGCTCATATACAAGCATTAGCAACACACTGTATGCATGGTATAGCTGCAACACCAACAGTGGGTCAATACGCTGATATATATTGGCCCTGTAATAGAATTTGAACAAAGTAGTTGCAAGTGGTCTGAAATAAACACACGATATCCAATGAGGATTAGATTAAATCATACATTAGGAGAGCTTGTGTATATTTTTGTGACGTGTGGGACTTCTATTGAAGTTTTATACTTCTGAACTCAACTTTCCTCTCAGATGTCAACATCAACTATGTGAAATAACACAAAACTTCAAAGCAGCAGCAAATGAACAAGCAGTCTTCCATAAATGCAGACATCTAGGTGATACATTATCAGCATCAAAGACCTCTTGGATATCCAAGCTTAGCCAGCTCAGCTTACAAAAAAAGAGTGAAATCACCTGGGTCAAAATCCTTATCCTTTTTCTAAAGCTTTTCATAGTAATTGATTGAGCTCACCCAGCACATTACAGCCTCTTCCTAACAGCCCAAGTCTGGCACTGCTCTGGACGTAGTTGTGGAAGGATTTTGGCTAGAATTTAAGCCCAGGTTTGCATACTGTATACATTTCTCTTAGGGAGGAGCTGAACACCACAGATCAAACCAGCCAAAAGTAGAACCCGTGAGTCGAAGATGTACGGGAATGTCTCTTTGTCAATTTATTAGAAGACATATGCTTTGGAAAGCTCTGAATATTTTAAATGTAAACTGTTTTTCTACTGCCTGCTATGTTAAAGCTATAAATATTATGCATATGATCAATCTTTTTTACAAAAAAACAGGATTTTCATTAAAAGAGCTTTTGTCTATGAAACACCTGTGAGTGACTTCTGATGTTTTTGTTGTCAATTTGGTAAATGGTAAATGTACAGTACAGCGCCTTTCTAGTCTTCCGACCACTCAAAGGGCTTCACGCACTACATATCACATTCGCCATTCACACACATTCATACACTGATGGCAGGTGCCAACTGCTCATCAGTTCAAAGAAACAAACTAATTATTCACACACACTCACACACCGAAGGCACAGCTCTTGGGAGCAATTTGGGATTCAGTGTCTTGCCCAAGGACACTTTAACATGTGGTCTGGGGGAAGCCGGGATCGAGCTGCCAACCTTCCGATTGGTGGATGACCCGCTTTACTACCAAACCACAGTAATTTGATTTTAACTTCATTAGTTAAGTTCCATCAGCAAGCTAAAAAATATGGCTGTGGACAAATCGCGAGAGTAGAGCTGTCTTCTTCTTCAGAAGCTAAAAGCACCCCCGCCTGTTGTGATCTTGACAACACAACTTAATAATTTCATTATCTTGAGATGGTGTAGTCCCTCATTCGTCCAGGAGTGTTCTATCGTAGAAAAGGTTTCAGTCGTAGTCATCTGGACACTGTTTTCAGAATCAAGACGTTTTGGCTCCCATCCGGAAGTCATTCTCAATTGTGAAAAAATTGGACGGGAACTGGAAATTTAAGCTAATCTGAGTTACATAAACCCTGCCCTCAGGAAGGAATCTGCCTGAGTATCTGTTAATAGCTAGTTTCACCTGAAACTGACCTAATAATTTCAAGATGGCCCAGTAATCAGTAATCAGGCCTATTGTTTTCTGGCTGCATCTACTTCATCACTGTTAAGTGCCTGATTAGCATGTGATAGGCGTGACCAAGGTGATAATACACTCTGATAGACTTTGGGCAGATTAAATCTCAGACCACCATTTCTGTTCAAAGAGGGTTCTCTTTTTCACAAAAATGGCTTCCTTGACGCCCGTTCAAACCAACTCTTCTCTCTACTAAGAATCTTCACCTCGCTGTCTTCAAATGTGTGGTTTGTAGCTTTTAAATGCAAATGCACGGCGCTCTGTAATCCTGAGTTAGCATGTCGTCTGTGCTGATAAAGTCTTTTGTGAAGTGGCTGTTTGGTCTCGCCTATGTACCGTTCTTTGCAGTTTTCCTCACTGCACTGAATGGAGTAGACAACATTGCTCTGTTTCTGTGTGGGTAACTTGTCCTTAGGGTGAACGAGTTTCTGTCTTAAAGTGTTGCCTGGTTTAAAGAAGACAGGAACATCGTGCTGTCTAAAGATCCTTTGTAGTTTTTCAGACAGTCCAGATACATAAGGGATGGAGACACCGTTCCTTCTTGGTTCAGTTACACTTTTGTCCTGTTTTTTGGCTCTTTTAACTTTGTTGATAGCCCAAGTAGGATAACCACAGGCTGAGAGTGCATTCTGGACATGCCTTTCCTCTTTCTTCTTACCCTCTGAGTCGGTGGGCACTTCTTGGGCTCTGTGTTGTAATGTCCGGATTACACCCAGCTTGTGCTGTAGTGGATGGTGTGAGTCAAAGAGCAGGTATTGATCCGTATGTGTTGGTTTCCTGTACACTTCTATCTGGAGCTTTCCGTCCTCTCCTCTGAAAGTCGAACAATCAAGAAAGGCCAAGCGGTTCTCTTTAGCGTCCTCACGCGTGAACTTGATGTTGGGGTCCACAGTATTAATATGCTCTGAGAAAGCTTCCAAGTCTTGTTTCTTGATTTTCACAAAGGTGTCATCCACGTAGCGGTACCAATGACTTGGTGGTGTGCCCGGGAACGAGGATAATGCCTTCTTCTCAAACTGTTCCATGTACAGGTTGGCCACAATCCCGGGATTACTAGCATTACTAGTAAAGGGGCTAAAGTATGGTCTGATAAACTGATAACAGTCAGTAGCAGTTAATAATCCTAGCAAACTTGACAAACTTTGAATCATACATTTAGGTACGTAAAGTTGAGTTTAGATTTGTCAGTACTGTAGACAAAATTGTAGGCTACTATTTGTGTTACTGGTGTTCAGGCCATTCAGTTGTTGGTGTTCAGGCAGCAATGGTTCTAACAGAGAATGGTTTTAGTTGAGACACATGGAAAGTAGGGTGAACTCTCATAGAGTGGGGCAGTTTGAGTTTTACTGCAGAGGGCTTAATGATGTGTTGAAGGATGAATGGAGCAATGTAACGGGGGGACATTTTTTTCTGGTTTGTATGCTGGTGCAGGGGTCCTATGCCGATCTGCGATTAGACGGTTCCTGTCTCCAGATCGGCAAAGTGCTGCTCGAGTCTCCCTCCAGACCTTATGGCAACGTCGGATGTGGTGTTGGACCGAAGGGACAGCAAGCGCACTCTCCTGGGATGGGAACAGGGGGGGCTGGTACCCTACAGATGCCTCAAAAGGAGAGAGACCAGAAGCAGAACTAGTTAATGAGTTGTGTGCATACTCGACCCAGGCGAGTTGAGAGCTCCAGGATGACGGGTTGGTGGCAGCCACACAACGTAAGAGCTGCCTCGAGGTCCTGGTTGGCCCTTTCAGTTTGGCCGTTGGTTTGTGGTTGAAACCCGGAGGAGAACGAGGATGGGAGCTGAGGTAAAGAGGGCCTTGAGTTGGGCTAAGGCCGCGTCCACTTTGGGACTCCAGGAGAAAGGGATTTTGGTGGAGATGAATCTCATGAGAGGAGCTGCCACCCAACTATAATCCCTGATGAACCTCCGATAAAAGTTGGCAAATCCCAGGAACTGCTGCAGTTGTTTCCGAGTGGTGGGTGTAGGCCAATCCACTACCGCTTGAGTCTTGGCTGGATCTGTCCTCATCTGTCCCCTCTCCAGGATGTACCCAAGAAAACCCAGCGAACTGACGTGACACTCACACTTTTCTGCTTTGACGAACAGCCAGTTTTCCAGGATCCTCTGAAGTACTTGACGGACATGGAGAACGTGACTGGCTTGGTCCCAAGAGAAGATGAGAATGTCGACAAGATACACAAAAACGAAGCGAAAAGGCGAAGGTTTCTTAATAGGTCATACACAAGTGCCTGAAACACAGCTGGGGCATTCGTTAGTCCGAAGGGCATCACCAGGTACTCGAAATGACCCAAGGGGGCGTTGAAAGCTGTTTTCCACTCATCCCCCTCCCTTGTCCGAACCAAGTGATAGGCGTTCTGGAGATCTAGCTTCATAAAGACCGTAGCACTGTGAAGGGGTTCAAAAGCGGAGTTTATAAGTGGCAAAGGGTATTTATTTTTAATGGTGATCTGTTTGAGGCCTCTGTAGTCAATACAAGGGCGCAGTGTCTCGTCCTTTTTTGTCACAAAGAAGAAGCCCGCCCCCACTGGCGAGGAGGACGCACGGATGAGCCCAGTGCCTAATGAGTCTCGGATGTAGTTCTCCTTGGCCTCTCTCTCGGATTGAGATAAGTTGTACAACCGGGTAGACGGGAGAGGGGCTCCGGGAAAGAGGTCTATGGCGCAATCATAAGGACGATTCGGCGGTAAGGACAGGGCTCGGCCCTTACTGAACACCTCGCTAAGGTCATGATATTCCTCCGGAATTAGAGATAGATCCGGGGGTTCTGGGCTGAGCGGTGGTGCACTGACCTCTGGAGGTGACTGAGCGGATTGCAGGCAGGTGGAGAAACAGAATGAGCTCCATCCCATGATCCTTCCCTTGGCCCAGTCCATGTGTAGATTGTGGCGATGGAGCCAGGGGAAGCCCAGGACCAGTGGTGTGTTGGGGGACGAGATAAGTTGGAACTGGATTTCTTCTCAGTGGTTTCCGGATAGCACCAAGGATACAGGAATGGTACAGTGGGTAACTCGAGCTAGGAATTTGCCATCCAGCCCCTCTGCGTTGCGCGGAACCTCCAGGGTCTCAGTGAGGAGACCATTCTGTGAAGTCAACTCGGTGTCCAGGAAATTTCCCTCTGCTCCGGAGTCGATGAGGGCTAGCAAGGGGAGTGACTTCCGTTGATTGTAGAAGGTGGCCAGGATTTGTAGCCTAGGCAGGCCCTGGTTATGGGTGTGGTCTTGGCTCACCAGAACCCCCACTGCGACTGGTGAGCCTAATCTCTTGGTCTCAAGGAACACGTAGTCAGAAAGTAGCCCCTGTTACTGCAGTACAGACACTCCCCCGCTGCACGTCTACGGAGACGCTTGGCTGACGACAGATGGGCCCGGCCTAATTGCATAGGTTCCCCCTCCGAGGTGGTTGGAGTCTTCAGATCTGGAGCTGCGGTCAGGCTGGGCAGTCCCCTTCTGTGTGTAGAAGTAGCCGAGTTGCGTGAGGGAAGGGTGTGAGGACGATTGGAGCGCTAATGGTGCCGCTCGCGTATTACCGGCAGTGAGTAACTCTGTGACAGAGACAGAACCAAGTTACAACAAGTCAAAAAATGAGAACGAACTAATCACTTATCTGGGGTTGAGATATGAGCCGTTACGTAGGTTTCGTACAAGAGTACGGAGACGATCTGGTGCTGGTAGTGTGGTAGAGCCTGGTAGATATGCAGTGGAGATTGATGAGTGATTGATGTCAGGTGTGCCGGTGATCAGCAGCAGGCAGGAGATCAGGAAGCCAGACCAGAACACACACACACACACACACACACACAGTAACGAATAGGGGACAGCCAGGAAACACAAGGAGGGGAAAGACGGTGTAGTCCCTCATTCGTCCAGGAGTGTTCCATCGTGTGAAAGGTTTCAGTCGTAGTCAGCTGGACAATGATTTACAAAATCAAGACGTTTCGGCTCCCATCCGGAAGTCATTCTCAATTGTGAAAATGGTTCGAGAACTCAGAAATTTAAGCTACTCTGTGTTGCTTAACCCCGCCCTCATGGGGGAATCTTCCTGAGTGTCTGCTGTTTACCCTGCCTAGTTTCGCCTGAAACTGACCTTCTTTGTTTCCATAATGGCCCAGTAATCAGGCCTATTGTTTACTGGCTGCACCTCCCTCATCACTGTTAAGTACCTGATTAGCATATGATTGGCTTGACCAAGGTGTTATTACACTGTGGTAAACGTTGGGCAGATTGAATCTCAGACCGCCATTATGACATTTGTTCAGAGGGGGTTTCTTTTTTCACAAAAATGGTTTCTTTGACTCCTCTTTCAAACCAACTCTTCTGTCTACTTAGAATCTTCACCTCACTGTCTTCAAATGTGTGGTTTGTACCTTTTAGATGCAAATGCACGGCGCTCTGCAATCCCAAGTTAGTGTGTCTTCTGTGCTGATAAAGTCTTTTGTGAAGTGGCTGTTTATTCTCACCTATGTACCGTTCTTTGCAGTTTTCCTCACTGCATTGAATTGAATAAACTACATTGCTCTGTTTTTGTGTGGGCATCTTGTCCTTGGGGTGAACGAGTTTCTGTCTTAAAGTGTTGCCTGGTTTAAAGAAAACAGTAGTTTTGTAGTTTTCAGACAGTCCAGATACATAAGGGATGGAGACACCGTTCCTTCTTGGTTCTTTTTCCCTTTTGTCCTGTCCTGCTCTTTTAACTTTGTTGAGAGCCCAAGTAGGATAACCACAGGCTAAGAGAGCTTTCTGGACATGCCTTTCCTCCTTCTTCTTACCCTCTGAGCCGGTGGGCACTTCTTGGGCTCTATGTTGTAATGTCCGGATTACACCCAGCTTGTGCTGTAATAGATGGTGTGAGTCAAAGAGCAAGTATTGATCCGTATGTGTTGGTTTCCTGTACACTTCTATCTGGAGCTTTCTGTCCTCTCCTGAGTGTAGAACAATCAAGAATGGCCAGGCGGTTGTCTTTGGCATCCTCTCGTGTGAACTTGATGTTGGGGTCCACAGCATTGATATGCTCTGAGAACGCTTCCAAGTCTTGTTTCTTGATCTTCACAAAGGTGTCATCCATGTAGTACCAATGATTGAATTATTTTCAGGTGATTATACACTAATGAAAACATACTCATCAATAGTATCGCCATATTCTGCAAATAGAGTGCCCGAAATCTTACTTACTGAACCGTTAAATCAGACTTCCACAGAGAGGAACACATTAGTGTATGGCGCGTTCCCTGTCTGTCATATCAGCTAGATCATCACTGAAAATGTCCTGGAAAAGTCCTGGAAATTGATCTCTAGAAAAGAGTGGGAACCCTGTATATGTACATGTATGCACGTATGCCTCCCTGATTTTCACCTTCAGGTCGGCCTGGATTGCTCTCACCTCCTCCCTATTACCATCAGTAAAGGCCCTCCTCTTGGCATTCAAGATGTCCTTGATGTCCTTTGTTACTCAGGGTTTGTTATTTAGTTGGGACATTGCAGTGAAGTTAATGTAGCCAGTAATGCACTCAGTGAGACCATCAATGTCCTCTCCATGCCAGTCCCATACCATCCCAGTTTGTCACCTCAAAACATTCCTGCAGTGTCTCGTAGGCCTCCCCTGACCATCTCCTCACTGTCCTTGTGGTCGCAGGCTGCCTTTTAACCAGAGGCACATAGCAGGGTTTGAGGTAAACCAGGTTGTGGTCTGACCTACCCAGAGGAGGGAGGGGGGAAGAGCTGTATGCGTCTTTAACATTAGCATACAGCAGGTCCAGTGACCTCTCCTCTCTAGTAGGACAACTCACACACTGGGTGAAATTAGTCAGTGTTTTTGAAACACTGACATGGTTGAAGTCACCCGAGATTAATAGGTGTTGAGTCTGTAGTTGTGCTATTTACTTGCTTTTGGTACCTTTACTTCGTTTTCCACTGTAGATAGTGCCCTCAATGCAGGCAGAGCTGATCATCATAGCGACACTATTCCAGCAGTTGAGAAACAACACACAGAAGCTGCAGCCTTTATTCAGTGACAAACTGTACACTGTACAATTACTGCCAGATTGACAACTTCACTGCTCATCTTTTCCTCTGCACTGCTCATGTTCACCATCACTCTCTACCGCTCTCTCTCTCTCGCTCAACCACACACTCAATATGCACACATATGTGTCCCGTCCTGCCGGCTCACCCTTATTACACAGATGTCGATTCGGCTCTGTTACTGCCTCCGCTGCCAGCTCAAAGGTGGAACAACAATGCCCCCCCATTCCGTGTTCCGTACGTTTTATACAGAACGGCGAGGCGGACAATAATCTCACCTTGAACAGGCTGTGTAGTACTGTCTAGTACTTTTTACAAGTTGATAATGATATCTGTTTATTCATTAAAAGTGTTTGGTATCTTTCAGCAACTGAGAAGGCCATGCTTTTAGAAATGTAATAAACTTTAGGAAAGAAATTGGAACAAAAGAAAATAATTAGGACAAGATAGATTGAGAGTGGGAGGAGTGAAGTTTTGCGCTGACACCAGACACCCCTGCCCCTTTGTTTGCTAACACAAGCTGTGTCACCACATGGGATCGAGAATGCCCGAGAGCTCCGGGGAGCTCCACTGAGGGGGAGTGACATATCAGCTGACCAAGCTGCAACGTGGGACCAAGCACTTCTGAGAATACCCGACAGTGGCCCACACAGAAACTGCACTGCTATAGATTACTAAGAGTAATTAAGAAACATTAGGTCAAGTAGGATCTCCCATCAATCTAATAATAGCCTAATATGGAATTGCTTAAAGTATTTCACTCGTGCTTCCCAACAACCACTTAGCTACTGAATGATGCATTAAGGTGATTTCATTGATTAAGACTAAAGTTGCCTCCATTATCTCAGGTGTTTCCACAAATTAAGACATCTTACCATCATTCACTGCTTTATCTGGTAAATACCGGTCCTCTTGCAGTCATTAATTGTTCATTGCTGTATTTGTTGCATTTATTCACATTTATTCATGGTTGCATTACTCATTCATTTGTATGTCTACTAGTTGTTAGTTGTACAGTATGTGTAGTTAGTGTTTTATTGTGTCATTGTTGTTGTTGTGTTACTAGTGATAATAGTGTTTTTCTATTAAGATTAATTAAATATACATATAAGTAAACAGCTGGCAATTATCCTTAACAAAGTATTTTAAACACACCAGATCTAGTTCTAGGCTACAAAGGAAATATCAAAGTAATTCTCACAACAAAGCAGCGTTCTCCATCCATTAATGTAATTTTTTAGTGATTTGTGTTTAAAAGAAGTTTTTGCAATTTGCACGTTATAATTTATTTTCTAATATTCTGCTACTGTATGAATCTATATCTATCGCTTCACTGCCAGTTCGTCATGTACAATACAGTTGTAGTGAATTGAAGATGAAATTTGGGAATCACCACTGGACCAATGCAATGTCAATATTGTATTGTGGTTGTTGATTTGTAAGGGACGACGTCCGCAGTTGGAGCATCATTTTACGTGTTAATATACTGTACACAGCCCTCCAGAAGTCACACAACCTCCATCTGTGAACAAATGCTGGTGTTTCCTTACCCTAGGCTTACCAGGCAAATGTAGGCAAAGCTACTGGTGGGCAGTGTCAAGGTACGCCAACCTCTATCCACACGAGACCTACCAATGCCTTTTACAAGTATTTATTTCCCCACAAACACACAAACAAACAAACAATACAGATATATCTGGAGACACAACATGCTCACCGTCTTGATTCTACGGCTTCCCAGTTGTGTCTGAAGTTTAAGGCACAAAGCAGTTGATCATATCTTAAAGCCACACCCGATCACACAACATTCAGTATTTTCCCACAGCTTATTCTCTCAGTGCACCTCTGTTAGTCTCTGACCTTGGTTTGTACCTTCCCCCACTTTCTCTTATCTAACTGTTAGTTGCAGTCTATGGTGCGGCTACAGCTGCTGGCCTGAGAAGTTGCAATTAGAGTTAGACTACACAGGGAAAAACCTTAAAAAAATCTTACATACAGGGTGTACACAGTACAAGCTATCAGTCATAATATCCCAGCCCAGCCCATAATATCCCCCTACCCCTCCCACTCCCTACCACAACTTCAACAACACCCAACTCCCAGACATACATACTGAGCTGAACTTTTTGTTTCCTCTTTTCTTTCTCTCTGGTTGTTTGTAGGCTTGTTACCTCATTTTGTTTTGTTTTGTTCTGTTTTGATTATATCTGATTACTTCATGACTCTGTTATCTCTTCTGCCCTGTTTTTCAACATCATGTTTTGTATTGTTTTACACTTTACTTACTAATGTAGAAAAGGTTTGGAACATTCCTGGATGAATGAGGGACTACACCGTCTTACTTTACTTACTACTTTATTGCACAATAAAAAAATGAAATATAAATGATGAAATGATTTATTAATTATAACGAAAGATTACGAGTGAAGCTTGAACTCTTGCACTTCTTCAGTCTGTTGCTGTGTTGGGGGAAGCTTCGGTGGGAAGACCCAGGCTGCCGGTTAGGAGTTTAGAGAAGTTAAAGCCGCTAGGGTAAACTTTTGATGGTATGTGTTTTGATAACCATCACCAAATGGGCGTAGGTAACAGAACAGGTCATGGATATGAGATTGAAGGACGGATGGTTATGATATGCTGTCGATGATATCCCCCGGAGGGTCCGAGCCTCTGCAAATGAGAAACAGTAGGTTGTTTGTTGATTATGTCCTCGTCTGTGAGGTTGTCAAAGTATACGAGGATGGACTTGTGGGACCACTCATGGCCCCACGGAATAGCTGCAGCTATTATGGGGTAGATTTTGAAGAGAATGGAGGAAGTGACCTGGCATCCACTTGCAAGCTTCGGGGCCATTCTACTGCAAACAGTCTTCCATTGTAGAAACCCCCCAACCTGACAGAAGGATCAGGGTCAGTGTACAGATGGATGTTGTGTGGGTGAGTCAGTTTTACGTCGTAGAAAAAGGTGATCCTGTTCCATTTGGCGAGAAGGGTGAACCAAACACGGAGTTCGGCAAGTCGACAGTTTGACTGTCCAGGGAGAGGGAATGGTTAGTTTATTCACTGCAGATGGAAAATGATTTATAGTAAGTGAGAGATAAAGGCTCGCTCTTGAAGAATGATATGTAGGCGAAGTGGAGGTGACCTAGGAGGGAAAGAAGTTGGCATTTGGTGCAGCATGGGGTTAGTGTTACGGCGGTGACAGTGTGTCTGTAACTTCTTCAGGCTTGGGTAAATTTAAAAGAAAATAAAAATAAATTAAATAAAGTAAAATTGTGAGGCTTAGTGCTAAAGTTACAAAAAGATAAAAGTCAAAAGAAACAACCCTTCAGTTTAATACTGAGGCATTAAAGAATTGCTGGGAAAAAGGTTAAATTGTGAATGGACTTTAGACGAGGAAAAGAAACCTTAAAGAAAAACGTATTTAGAAAATAAAGGTAAAATTAAATAACAACTGAGCTTCAAGGGTGAGGTCCAGAAAACTTATTCCTTTGTTTGAAACTTTTAACACAGCTCATGTTGTTCTGGCTAGTGAATTTAAGTTTTATGTACAAAATGTCACATATTCAAACATCACTATAGCCATACAATCACGATTTGAGAAATAAAAATAGCATACCGGTTATTGAAAATATTCAATCAGCAACTTTTTAAGCAGATCATTCAACCAGTTATCTAAGACTTTTCATTAATTTTAACACATTCTTAACACTATTAATAAGTGGCATAAGATTAAACAATACAGTTTGCTTAATACAGTATAATAGCTACAATATTATATATATATATATATATATATATATATACACACATATATATATATATATATATATATATATATATATATATATATATATAATATTATAATGGCGATGGTTGCAGAGACTTCTGTCTGTTGGTCAGTAGGTGGCAGTGTTGTCACCTGGTAAACAAGGTTAATTCCCTGAATTCATAACTTGCTCATTTCATGTCCTACAAAAATGAAAGTTAGGTTACACATCAAGAAAACATGTGCTGATTAATGTTTACTGATTTGTTATATAGTTTATAGCTAATTCTGCGGAATAAAGAAACACTCAAGGTAACCACTTATCTTTCTGTAGGTTTACTTCAAACGTCTGCAGACAGACTCACAACAGCAAAACATACATCAGTATAATCTACTGTAAAATGAGTAGAGAGGGAAAGAAGCATCATTTATTACCGAGGGCAGCTGTGGCTTAGTGGTAGAGCGTGTCATCCACCAATCAGAAGGTCTGAGGTTTGACCCCAGCTTCAGCCCAGGGCTGTGCCTTCGGTGTGTGAGTGTGTGGTTAGTTACTTCTTTGAACTAATGAGCAGTTAGCACCTGCCATCAGTGTGTGAATGGGGTAAATGTGATATGTCGTGTGAAGTGCTTTGAGTAGTTGGAAAGACTAGAAAGGCGCTATACAAGTACAGTACATTTATTTATCCGGTCTTCAGGGTCAGGCTCCTCAGCCTGGGGAGACAAATGTCCCTGAAGTCTGGACACAACAATCATAGCATGTTTTGTAGTTCCATATCATCTTTATCAATGAACTGTTCTGCAGTCCAAACAATCATACACAGAGCAAGTTTTGATGTCAAACAGTTATGTGCCTGTTATACAAAAGAGTCATATACATGTTATATCAGAGAGTCATGTGTATGTTATACAATCCCGCAGTCTGTTTATTCTTGCCATTACAATTCCTCCCTTTTTAGCATAAAAATCATAAAAAAAATGCTAATCAAGATGTTGGAGAAGATGGATGGCACCTCCCTTGTGACCCCTCCTTCTTCTAGGATTAGTTGTGATTCAAATGTTTCCATTAGTGGGACTGATGATAGGACGATGATGACAGCAAGCAGCACCTCGCCTCCGTGGCCTCTCAGTCCGTCACCCCTCCATCGCCATCTTTCCCTTGTTTCAAGTAAATGGTAAATGGACTGTACTTATATAGCGCCTTTCTAGTCTTTCTCTCACTCCATTCACACACATTCATACACCGATGGCAGAACTGCTCATCAAAGTAACTAATCATTCACATGCATTCACACACCGAAGGCACAGCCCTCGGGAGCAATTTGGGGTTCAGTGTCTTGCCCAAGGACACTTCGACACTTCGAAATGTGGGCTGGGCGAAGCCGGGATCGAACCGCCGACCTTCCGCTCTACCACTAAGCCAAGTGTCATCTTATTAGTTGTATCACCTCTGCCTACCCCCTAATCAGTGTGCCTGTGATGTTGGTTCGGGAGGGTTGTGGTTCTAGGTGGTCCCAGTGGAAATTCTAGGTGTGCTCAGAGAAATTCCACCCCGGGACGGACACTCCCCTCCAATACCCCCTGAATGCACTAGGGGAGGAAGGCTCGGTTCACTCACTGATCTTGATCTGCACTTGTCTGGTGAGTGGCTGCTGGCTCTGGCTCGGACATTTATTTGCAGTGTGTGGCGTGGATCCACGTAGCTCTCTCTGACACCTTTACAGCTGTTTCAGTGGTGAGCAATATCTGGTAGGGACCATTCCACCTGCAAGCACGCCAGCTCTTTCGTCTGAAATCCTTCACCAGAATCCAATCACCAGGCTATAAGTCATGCAGTTCCTCTCTGCAGCCTTTGGAATGGCTTCCTTCACCTGTTTGTGAATATCAGAAAGCACAGAGGATAAGTTTGTGCAATAGCATAGCATCTCATCCTCACATTGGCTGGTGTCAGGAAGTTGTCTTTTTACTGGTCCAATACCAGTGTTTAACGGTCTGCCAAATAGGATTTGAAAAGGGCTGAGACCCCCCGCTTCTTATTCTGGACGTCATGTACATCAGAACAATGGGCAGTGCTTTTGTCCAGGACAACCCTGTCTTATCACAGCACATAGCAAGTTTGTTTTGTCCCTCTCCATTGCTCCTGCGCTGGCTGGGTGATAAGCACAATGATGTTTTAGGTCAATACCAAGATACTCTCCTACACTCTTCAGTGCTGCGCTTGTGAAAGGTGTACCATTATCACTGGAGATCTTAGCTGGAATACCCCAGCGTGGAACGATATCTTGTATAAGACGCTTTGCTACTGCTTCTGAATCCTGTTTGGCTGTTGGGATGGCCTCTACCCATTTAGAGAACATGTCAACAATGACCAAACAATATTTCTTCTCCTCACTGGGTGTCAGCTCAATGAAATCCATCTGCAGATGTTCAAAGGGTCTCTCTGGAGGCACATGGGCCGCCTGTGGGATTTGAATACTTCACCCCACATTACTTATTGCACAAACAATGCGTTTTTAGCAAAGTTTTTGAGAGAAGTTATTAAAGTATATCCAAGTATATTGAGGCCACAGTCTGTGGCTGAGGCTGTGGCCCTGTTGGTGCTGCTCGTTGTTGAGGCTGAGTTCCTCTGACAGGGCCCGAGTCCAGGTCCAGGTCCCACTCTGTGGGACATACTGAGACACAGAGATTTGGTGGATCTGTCCCTGCCTTTTTTATTTTTCTGTCCCTGATATGTGCTTCTTGTTGCCAACAAGCATAAGCCTTCCAGTCTGCTTTAAATTTCTTATTTCTTGTCTCTTATCTTTCTATCTATCTGAGGAGTGCTTCTGCCACTGTTAAGAGGAGAAAAAAGGACCTTGAAGCTGGCTGCTAGGGAAAAGATAGTCAGATAGTTTACAGACTCACTTTAGAAAGGGAAAAAAATTAACCCTTCAATGCCTCTAAGAGCGGGCTGTTTTACTGCCTTCTCAGATAATCTATTTGGCATTCACACCTTTTTCACACATTCACTCATTCATGTATTTGTTAATACACTCACATGCATCAATATTTTCACACGTATCACTGTTTAAGCACTGTACATGACACACCCCTCACTCACTCACTCCCCCCTTCTTAAAAATGAGTTCCAAACTACGAATCTTTAAAACAACCCACAAGGGAACCTGATGAGTAAGGCAAGAGTGTGCAGAAAAGAATTGTAGTCAAATTGTTGAAAATAACTGGTCTGTAAGAAATACCTGACCAAAATACTGCAATGATTCACACAGCTGTCCCTGACCTGCCCTGCTGACACGTCTGTCAAGCACACCCCTCACAGTAGCGAGAATCAGTACACCCTGGGCCCCGTTGAATAAACTCAACAGAAAGAGAGTGTTGCCACAGCCACTAGATTCACTGGATCACAGCGGTGAGTGAGCCTCGGACACTCAGGGCAGCAGGACCCCATGTCTCCACTCTTCCTTGCCGGGGAGGTTTAGGTACAGAGTTCCAGACGGACACGTGCGCTGATGTCACAGCGTGCTGTTGGGGTATGCGGGATGACGTCACCAGGAAGAGCACTGTGTTGACAAAACTGTAGGCATGACAGGCTGACATGAGAGCCAAGTTTTGTTTTGTTGTCTGTTCTGTGAAAAACAATTCCTTTATCTTTTAGCATTCTTGTAAAGTGGTAACAGTCCGGTTGGAATTTTATTAAAGAAGGCTGGTCATCAGGGGACCTCTCTGGAGCGTGGTGACACTGTGACTGGCTAGGTGTTGTGAGGCCAAAGTGGTCAAGACGATGGCGGGAACTGGAGTCCTCAGAGGCAATGGAGTCGGAGAACTGCAGTGGCAGTGATGGACTGTCCTTGAATTGCCTCTTCCTCTCTTTTCTGCTGACGGAGGTGGGCAAGGAATAGACTGTAGGGGCTTCCTGGACTCACTCACTTCATGGACGGCTTTTGGATTATGGAAAGCAGGGTCTCAGGCACTGAGGTGGTGGAGAAGTTTTCGACTTCTGTTGCTGGGTCTGCTGGCGAGGGTTGATGGAAACTTTGTGGCCATCCAGATTTCGTTCGAATAATTCATCGTCCAATGGGGATAGTGAGACGAAGTCCATATTCGAGATGAGGTGAGTGGATGGATGAAGTTGCAGTTGAAGTTGAAGTAGGTTGAAATAGTAACGTTAGCTCACTTTTCTGAGTATGCTTGAGGCAATGTTGCATGAGCTCGGTTCTAGCGCAGAATATGACAGCAAAAGAGGAGGAGATGGTTTAGGTGGGTATTTAATGCTGGAAGTGGCGTCATTGAGGTGCGGTCCTGCTCCTGAAACTCTGCAAGAGGTGAAATGCCTACTCTTTGCAGATGACCTGGTTCTGCTCTCCCCCACAGCAGAAGGCCTACAGTAGAGCCTGGATCTGTTAGAGCATTACTGTCAGTCCTGGGCCCTGACAGTAAACTCCCAAAAGACCAAAATAATGATATTCCAAAAAATGTGGACGCTCTACCAAAGTTCTCAATTGGTACAAAACAGGTTGAATACTGCACACACTACACCTATCTAGGATTAAAACTAAGTTCAACTGGACAAAAGAGTTTCCTCTCGGGGATCAATTAAGTATTTCTGATTCAGTTTCTGATTCGTTTTAATGAAGCAGTTCATGAGCTGAGAGGGAAAGCACAGCTTTCTATGCCATAAAAAATATACAAACAGAAATACCAATTCGAATTTGGTTAAAATTAATTGAGTGTGTTATCGAACCAATTGCACCCTATGGCAGTGAGGTGTGGGGTCCACTTACAAAGCAAGTTCTGTAAGATTCTCCTACACATCCAGAGGAAAGCTACAAACAATGCATGCAGGGCAGAATTAAGCCAACACCCACTAATACTAAAAATACAAAAAAGAGCAGTTAACTTTTGGAAACACACATAAGTGACCCCCTCTCGTATCATTGCCAAGCCCTGCAATACCAAGAGTTGAGGAGTAATAGGAACCCCCTTACACACCTCAGGAACAGAACACATCACCAATCACCTACTGGCAAACAAAAGCACAGAGCAAAATGCAGTGCTATCTAGCTCTAAATCGACAGTACACCATCACAGATTATTTGAGCATGGTGACTGATCAACAGTTAAAAAGAACCTTGACAAAGTCCAAACTGAGTGAGCACAGCCTTGCTATTGGTGCTGTCATTGCGACCTCAGTGAACCTGAAACAGAGCTACACTGCTTCAATAAATTTGAAAAGTATAAAAATCTTAGAGGAGCATATTTTAAAAAAGTTTGAATTATTAGATGCAAAAAATCTACCAGTCCTAATAGGGGAGGACTCAAAGACCTGTGAGTTAGTAGCAGTCTACAGTATGTTGCTGCCTGACATAAACTGAGGGACAGTGAGTGACAGTTACCTGACACACGTTGTTGCTGTTATTTTTGACGACAGGTTATTTCTTTTGTTCTGTAGAATGTTTCTTTGCTGTAGTATGATTATTTTCTATAGTATGTTTTCTAATTAATGTTTAGCTTTTCAGTGTCTAAAGGCTATACGTACAGTGTTATGTCATGCAAATAAAGTCATTTGAATTTGAATTTCAAAAGTTAATAAGATCACAAGGAAATAAAGTTTGACCATTCAAGATAACTGAAGTGAAACAAAAACTAGCATCAACAGCTGCTCATGACTTCCTTTTTCAACAAATTACATCCACCAAAATGTCCTTTAGCAAATTAACTAACTGCTCCAGTGATGCTGCTCTTTGGCAAATGGAAGAAAATGGAGGTTTTACTGGGCAGTTTCCATGTGTGAAAGTGTCAGTTGATTAAAGTGGGAAGTTGGACGATGTTGAAACAGGTTGTGTGTACTCAGCAAAGCTTCCCTGGATAAATCAAGGTTAGAGGCATGCACAGTATCAGTCTAAGGATAAAAATATGCTAGCATGGTAACGTGGTACACTACTGAGTAATAAAAAGGAAACATTTCAAGATCAAGATGGGAAGATTTGTTCCACTTATTATCTAATGACTGTATTTCATCAGCATCAGACTGTAAAAAATTAGTACTAGACTAGCCCTCCACTTTTCGTTACAAAATATGTAGAACATTAGAGGGCACTTTTCCTTTAGTTTGATTTCTGAGACACATCTAAAAAAATAACGATGATGATTTTTTTTTCTTAAAAGTGTAATCTTCAAACAAAAAGTAACAATGTTGCCAGGTAAAAACCTCCTTAAAGCACAGTATGTAATTTCTGCCACTTGGGGTCTCTCACATCAAAACAATAACAAAAGACATAATTAGATGATCGTAGAAAAGGTTTCAGTCGTAGTCATCTGGACACTGTTTTCAGAATCAAGACGTTTCGGCTCCCATCCGGAAGTCATTCTCAATTGTGAAAAAATTGGACGGGAACTGGAAATTTAAACTACTCTGAGTTACATAAGCCCTGCCCTCAGGAAGGAATCTGCCTGAGTATCTGTAAATAGCTAGTTTCACCTGAAACTGACCTAATAGTTTCAAGATGGCCCAGTAATCAGGCCTATTGTTCTCTGGCTGCATCTACTTCATCACTGCTAAGTGCCTGATTAGCATGTGATAGGCGTGACCAAGGTGATAATACACTCTGATAGACTTTGGGCAGATTAAATCTCAGACCACCATTTCTGTTCAAAGAGGGGTTCTCTTTCTTCACAAAAATGGCTTCCTTGACGCCCGCTCAAACCAACTCTTCTCTCTACTAAGAATCTTCACCTCGCTGTCTTCAAATGTGTGGTTTGTAGCTTTTAAATGCAAATGCACGGCGCTCTGTAATCCTGAGTTAGCGTGTCGTCTG
Source organism: Siniperca chuatsi (assembly GCF_020085105.1). NCBI lineage: Eukaryota > Metazoa > Chordata > Actinopteri > Centrarchiformes > Sinipercidae > Siniperca > Siniperca chuatsi. Next base: position 6,129,178 of record NC_058057.1, read on the forward strand.
TGCTGATAAAGTCTTTTGTGAAGTGGCTGTTTGGTTTCGCCTATGTACCGTTCTTTGCAGTTTTCCTCACTGCACTGAATGGAGTAGACAACATTGCTCTGTTTCTGTGTGGGTAACCTGTCCTTAGGGTGAACGAGTTTCTGTCTTAAAGTGTTGCCTGGTTTAAAGAAGACAGGAACATCGTGCTGTCTAAAGATCCTTTGTAGTTTTTCAGACAGTCCAGACACATAAGGAATGGAGACACCGTTCCTTCTTGGTTCAGTTACACTTTTGTCCTGTTTTTGGCTCTTTTAACTTTGTTGATAGCCCAAGTAGGATAACCACAGGCTGAGAGTGCATTCTGGACATGCCTTTCCTCTTTCTTCTTACCCTCTGAGCCTGTGGGCACTTCTTTGGCTCTGTGCTGTAATGTCCGGATTACACCCAGCTTGTGCTGTAGTGGATGGTGTGAGTCAAAGAGCAGGTATTGATCCGTATGTGTTGGTTTCCTGTACACTTCTATCTGGAGCTTTCCGTCCTCTCCTCTGAGAGTAGAACAATCAAGAAAGGCCAAGCGGTTCTCTTTTGCATCCTCACGCGCGTGAACTTGATGTTGGGGTCCACCGTATTAATATGCTCTGAGAACGCTTCCAAGTCTTGTTTCTTGATTTTCACAAAGGTGTCATCCACGTAACGGTACCAATGACTTGGTGGTGTGCCCGGGAACGAGGATAATGCCTTCTTCTCAAACTGTTCCATGTACAGGTTGGCCACAATGGGAGAGACCGGAGAGCCCATAGCACAACCGTGAATCTGTCTGTAGAAGTGTCCCCGAATTGGAAGTAGGTTGTGTTGAGACAGATGTCTAATAGTTTACATATGTGTTCAGGTGTAAGCTTGGTCCTTTGCTGCAAGGTGGAGTCCTCCTGCAGTCTTCTCATCACCGCTGACACTGCTTCTGAGGTTGGGATGCAAGTGAACAAGGACACTACATCATAAGAAACCATAACGTCATCTGGGTCCAACTGGAGATGTTTCACTTTGTCCACAAATTTCTGTGTGTTTTCCACATGATGTACTGTGTTCCCCACCAACGGAGCCAAGATTGTAGTCAAATGTTTGGCTATGTTGTATGTGATGGAATCTGTGCTGCACACGATGGGTCTGAGTGGAACATTCTCTTTGTGAATTTTGGGAAGGCCATAGATGCATGGAATGGCTTCCCCAGGGTATAGTCTGTAGTACAGAGGCCTGTCTATCACCTCCTCCTTCTCAAGCTTCTGTAGACAGTCTATAACCTTCTTCTTGTAGCCATTGGTTGGATCTCTTTTAAGTTTTTCATATGTGGTTGTGTCTTCAAGAAGGTTGTTGACCTTGGTTTCATAATCGGCTGTGTTCAGAATCACAGTGCAGCGACCCTTGTCTGCTGGTAGAATGTTTATGCTGTGATCCTTCTGCAGTGCTGAGAGTGCCCTCCTCTCTTCGGATGTAATGTTGGAAGGAGGTGGTTTGGCACTCTTTAATGTTGCAGTGACACGTAGCCTCAGGTCTGCAGCCTCTGCTTCAGTCATCTTGTTCTTCCTAATGGCTGTTTCGGTGGCTGTGATGTAGTCCACTGTAGGGATGTGGTTGGATGTAACTGAAAAGTTGAGCCCTTTGGAGAGCACATCTTTTTCTGCCTGTGTCAGGATGCGGTCTGATAAGTTTTTGATCCAATTGTTTCTGTTAATACATGTCTCACTTTGTTCAGTCCCTGATCTCCTGTTGTGCTGGTCCTTTCCTAGATTCTTCTTATTCAAAAGGATGTTAAATTTCTTAATTTGCCGCTCCTTGCTCTTCCTATGTTGTGCACCCTGTGCTACCTGTGTAAAGTCCATCACTCTCTTGAGGATTTCTTCTGGGACAATGCTTGATAACTTCTTCTGCAAAAATTCTATTCTGTTCTTCAAATTGTCTATTCTTAAGTTGTTTTTCCTGATCCTTTCACTAAGCATCTGGGTCAGGTTTCTTCTCCAAATCTTCTCTGCTCTGTGTCCTTTTACTGGTGGTTTAATCTGTAGGCTCTTGGGAATAATCTTGCTCTGCCTGCATCTTAGATTAAAACGGAGATGGTTCCTGTGGTCTGCTAATTTCCTGGCTGTGTTTTCGAGTTCCCGAACCAGATCCACGGTTTTCTGCCCAAAATTCTTCAAAATAAGACGGTGTAGTCCTCATTCGTCCAGGAGTGTTCTATCGAGAAAAGGTTTCAGTCGTAGTCATCTGGACACTGTTTTCAGAATCAAGACGTTTCGGCTCCCATCCGGAAGTCATTCTCAATTGTGAAAAATTGGACGGGAACTGGAAATTTAAACTACTCTGAGTTACATAAGCCCTGCCCTCAGGAAGGAATCTGCCTGAGTATCTGTAAATAGCTAGTTTCACCTGAAACTGACCTAATAGTTTCAAGATGGCCCAGTAATCAGGCCTATTGTTCTCTGGCTGCATCTACTTCATCACTGCTAAGTGCCTGATTAGCATGTGATAGGCGTGACCAAGGTGATAATACACTCTGATAGACTTTGGGCAGATTAAATCTCAGACCACCATTTCTGTTCAAAGAGGGGTTCTCTTTCTTCACAAAAATGGCTTCCTTGACGCCTGTTCAAACCAACTCTTCTCTCTACTAAGAATCTTCACCTCGCTGTCTTCAAATGTGTGGTTTGTAGCTTTTAAATGCAAATGCACGGCGCTCTGTAATCCTGAGTTAGCGTGTCGTCTGTGCTGATAAAGTCTTTTGTGAAGTGGCTGTTTGGTTTCGCCTATGTACCGTTCTTTGCAGTTTTCCTCACTGCACTGAATGGAGTAGACAACATTGCTCTGTTTCTGTGTGGGTAACCTGTCCTTAGGGTGAACGAGTTTCTGTCTTAAAGTGTTGCCTGGTTTAAAGAAGACAGGAACATCGTGCTGTCTAAAGATCCTTTGTAGTTTTTCAGACAGTCCAGACACATAAGGAATGGAGACACCGTTCCTTCTTGGTTCAGTTACACTTTTGTCCTGTTTTTTGGCTCTTTTAACTTTGTTGATAGCCCAAGTAGGATAACCACAGGCTGAGAGTGCATTCTGGACATGCCTTTCCTTCCTAATTAGATGATGTTGTGAAGTAGTGTGAGATCATGGGAGTTGTTGTCGTCACCACCATTGCCGTCTTTGCAGTCAGCTTTGGATTCGTTCAGTCTTAATTGTTCAGGAGGTTTTTACCAGAAGCCAAATTATCCACAGAGGTCTCCTCCTCTGGACCAGGTGATTAAAACTGGTAAAAACAGTAATAAAGCAGTTTCATGTTAAAAATCAGTGCTTCTCCGACGCTGTTCAGTGGACACAGCATCCTGTGTCCACTTTGAGGGGCTGCGAACGGAGCTGCCACTAACGTTTGCTCAGATTGTTTCTCCGATAACTTAAGATCCAGATGTTCAAAGATTAAAATCCTTCTTCCTGTTAAAATATATAGTTAAAAACGACCAAGATCTAAAAAGTGTATCTCACTGTGGCTTAAAACTGGATAAAAATGCAGCTTCTGGCAGACAACCACAACGCTGACTCATGAGCACAGGGGATATGACGCCATTGACAAGTGGGCAAATGAAACACACCGTTAAAATTACAGATTTCTCTAGGTTTGAAAATAGATGGACACATTTGGGAAAATGTAGGTACACAACTCAAAATATATAATATAGGTCTAGTCATTTTAATGAGAAAAGTTACATATTATACCTTTTAACTTCAGTTCTTCATCCTTTGTATGAAAGCCCACTTCTGCCAGAAAAAACAAAAACTGATAAGTTACTTATGAACTGTAAGTCAAAATATTCTAAGATTCTATATCAAAATTTTACTATACTATAACACCATCAGAATAATAATTCTCAAAAATTTGACTTAATATCTCATAATTCTGGGTTAGTATCTTGTCATTATATCATAACTTTAACTTACTAAGCCAAATGTTTGAATTACCATGAGTTTTTATTTCATTATGACTAACCTATTATGTATTAATAGAGGAAAAAGGCTTGCATAGTTTTCTGGAGTCAGGAAGAAACAATGTTTAGCGTGACAGCTATTTTTCAGTGTATTTTTCCATTTTTTTCAAAATGTGTTTTAAGTATTTTAGGAGCATGCCACTCTTTAAGTTAGGTTTAACCATCAAAATGACTAGCTCTGATTTTACAAATGTTTTACCCAGTAACAACAACATATTTTATTCCATTTGACCAAGCTGGGTCCAACATGTAACCTATTCGAGATAAAATGTTCTAGAGTCAGTGAGTACATAACACTAGTGTGGACCAGGACGTGTACCTTAGCTTCACCTATAGGATGACTGTGAGACACAGCACAGGACATATTTACACCACACACACATTAATGAACAATTAACTTCCAGTAGGGATATGGCTTTTTTCTGATGTTTGCACAACATTTTTGCACTAGTTTTCATACAGGGCCAGTTTTTATCACTTTGACCTTAGTATCTACCTATGCAGATACTTTTGGTTTTATTTATCCACCCATCTGCATGTGGGTTTTGGCATTTTTGACCTGTAATGAGGGAGAGAACAGAATAACATTCCCACATCTGCTTCTAAATGTATTACATTACAGGGAAGCCCATCGGTACTAATTACAAAAGCCAATCAGATAATGAAAATGGGCCATCTGACACGGTGAGACGAAGGTGTAAAAAAGCAGTAACAGGCAGACAAGTAGAGTGAGAAAGAAAGGAGCGAGAGAAAGCAGCTGAATATCTGAATTCTTCTCAATCTGCCACTTTTTTCCCCAAACTCATTCTCACCCACTCCTGCCTGCTTGCATCTCTCCAGAAATTAAATAGCCGTGGATTTTATCTGCTGCTTATCATCCTACCAGCCACCTGCTCTGCTACAACAGACACAGCCACCTGCATCACTGCCATCACCACCTACACCTACTACAAGTTCACACTGTTTATCTGAAGAGCTCCTGCATATATGCAAGGGTCATCTCTAGCTCCAGTTCCAGTTCTAGTCACCCTCCCTTTCTTTTTCTACTTACAAATTACATTCTAATTGCATCGGACAATAGATTTGTCTCTGTACTTGTCTCTGTACTTGTCTTGTTAGATGTTAGTGCTGCATTCGACACTATTGACCATCACATTCTATTACAGAGACTGGAACCTTTAATTGGCATTAAAAGAACCGCACTAAGCTGGTTTAATCAGACAGATCAATCTCAGTTTGTTCATGTTAACAATGAATCTTCCATGCATGCAGGACCAATTCACCTTAAATATGCTTCTTTTAGGTAATATTATTAGGAAACACTCCATAAACTTGTTATGTGGATGATACCTAAGTATATCTATCGATCAAGCCAAATGAAACTAATCCGTTAGCTAAACTTCAAGCATGCCTTAAGGACATAAAACCTGGATGACCTGCAATTTTCTGATGTTAAACTCAGACAAAACTGAAGTTGTTGTACTTGGCCCAAAACACCTCTGAGACATGTTATCTAAAGATATAGTTACTATAGATGGCATCGCCCTAGCCTCCAGCACCACCGTAAGAAACCTCTGAGTTATCTTTGATCAGGATCATGTCCTTTAACTCCCACATGAAACAAATTTCAAGGACTGCCTTTTTTCATGTAACATAACAAAATTCAGGCACATCCTGTCTCAAAATGATGCAGAATGATGCATTTGTTACGTCTAGGCTGAATTATTATTATTATTCCTTGTTATCAGGCAGCCCGAATAAGTCCCTTAAGACTCTCCAGTTGATCCAGAATGCTGCAGCACATGTACTGACAAGAACTTGGAAAAGAGATCATATTTCTCCAATATTAGCTTCTCTGCAATGGCTCCCTGTAACATCCAGAATAGAATTTCTCCTCACCTACAAAGCTCTTAATGGTCAGGCACCATTGTATGTTAAAGAGCACATAGTATCCTATTACCCCACTAGAACACTGCACTAAAGTCTCCAAGAGTAGAATGGGAGCCAGAGTCTTCAGCTATCAAGCTCCTCGCCTGTGGAATCAGATCCCAGTTTGGGTTCAGGAGGCACACAGCATCTCCACATTTAAGAGTAGACTTAAGACTTTCCTCTTTGATAAAGCTTATAGTTAGGGCTAGCTCAGGTGAGTCCAGAACCATCCCTTAGTTATGCTGCTATAGACCTAGACTGCCGGGAGACTTCCCATGATGCACCTCTCTCCTCCTCTCCCTCTCCATCTGTATGCATTTTAATCCCATTAACGCATGTTACTAACTTGACATCTCTCTAGTTTTGTGCTTTCTCGTCTCTCTACTCTCTCCTTTTGTCACTTTCAGCAGGTATTTCTGCCTCCGAAGCTGTAGAGTCTGGATCTATGATTGCAGGCCTCCTACTGCCCCCATGTTCCTGCTCGACAACCACAACTACAATTATTATTATTAGTCTTATTATTATTAGCATTCTTATTCCTTTCATTCTTATTACTATTATTATTTTATTAATATTAATATTAACAACCCAACCGGCAGCGGTCTGGTTCCGTTCGAGGCTTCTGCCTCTTAAAAATAAATTTGTCCTTGCCACTGTTGCCAAGTGCTTACTCTTAATGGGAATCATTGGGTCTCTTTAAATAATATTATAAAGAGTATGGTCTAGACCTGCTCTATAGGAACAGTGCAATGAGATAACTTCTGTTATGAATTGGCATTATATAAATAAAATTTAATTGAATTTTCCCCACCCACACGAAGAGCAAAATGGTGAAATGGAAAATGAGGGAGAGGGGGTGTCTTTTGAGTGCAGATATCACAGAAATGGGGAGGAGGGAGGTAGAATATAAGGAATAAATAACTGAAGAGGAAGGAGTAGATGAATGGAGGTGGGAAGATACAGTACAGCATGGTGCACTGGGATGAGCACCATTACATGCTTGTGATATCTCCTATTGGCCTGAAATCTCCTGAAATCACAGTGGCTCATGATTTTTTCACTCAGAGAGCAAATGTGGAAAAATATTCTATATCAACAGAGGGAAAAAAAGAAGTCACTAACTCCATTTTCAGAATGTGAAAAATAAATTCAGAGATTTGCTATCATTCATTCATGATGCTGAAGCTACATCCTGTGAGTCTGTGCAGCTTTGGAACTTCAGAGAAAGAGCAATTGCTCCCCCTAGTAGATTCTCTGCACTCTACTGTTTGACTTTTCATTTTTATTTAGTACTCAAACTGGTCTCTACATTTGAGCTTGAGAGTGATTGAATAAAGAAATAAGAAAAGGTAAATTTAGTCACAGATGGAGTTGGAGTATAATTAACCTGTTATTGATTATCACATATATCTGAAAAGATCCCCCTGTAACCTACTGAAGTGGATGTTTGAGACACTTAAGAACACTTGATTAAAAATAATGGGTTTAATTGATACCTGTAAATTGATACTTATTTTAATACTCTTTTCCTTCTTTGTATTATTTTTTCTATTAAAATGTTACTTTTTCTATTTTTAAAATTGTTTTAAAATTGTATGCATTGTATTTTATTATTATTCATATCTGATATTCAATATTGTGTATATATTCATATTATTTTTTTATTTTGTGTTAATTTTTTCTTCTATTTCATTGTTTTATTAAAACATTTAAAAATATTATTTTAGTTTTTATATTTATTGATTTTGTTACTTTTAAATTTTTATGTATTTTTTTACTATTCGTGTTTTCATATTTTTAATTTTAATCTTAAATTTTCAATATCGATTTGTTTTTCACTGTTTCCCCCCTCCAATATCCCTTAGTCAATGTAATGCTACATGGTTTCTTTGTAATCTGCACTATGCACAGACAGTGCTTGTTTTGTTCTGATTAAGTGTACCTGACACGACTTACCTGTTTAAAAGAGCCTGCACAATGAGTGAGCCATCTGCTGAAACATTTGTGCTTATTACTAGATAAAGCAAATGTGAACTTCAGTTTATTACTTATGCAATTTTTACTGAATTACTCTGACCTATTTTATCTTGTTTTATTGTCCTGTTTATAGCTTTAGCTCTGTAAAAAAAACGTTGTAGCTTTCTCTTTGAAAAGTGCTATACAAATAAAGATTAGTATTATTATTGTTATTATTATAACAGTTTGTTACTTACATCCCATATACAAACAAATGAGGGGGGGTCAATGGTCAGGATTATGCAAGAGTTCTACTGTGAAGTTAAAAATTGCAGTCCACTGCCTCTGCATTTATGAAAACTGGTTTATGTTAATATTATGTTCATATAGTTGGCCAGTAGAGGATAGTGTACATTGTTGGTATTGGGAGTCTCAGTCGCCAAAGAACATGCATGATTAAATACCCCAATCATGTAATGTCTTTCTGTGTAGGCTCATTTTGTGTACTTACACAGAGAACAGTAGTAAAACACATTTTTGTCCTCTTTTTGGTTACTGGATTTTGTATGTATTTTTTTTTATATCTGATATTGACTGTGAAGCTAAACTAAATTTCTCTGTCTTTCAAGTTGATTACTCTGAGAGCTCTGATTTGAAACTACTGTTCTAGTTACCATAAATGTCAGTCAGCTGACTGTTGGATTTGATCCTGAAGATGGCAGCGTGCTGGAACATCTTAACATTTTGAGAACTTGTAATAAAAGATTGAAGTGGAGTAATGAATGTCCAACTTTCCCTTCTTTCTTTGATAGTTGCATTTCATTACCTGACACTGATCAGATCAGACCCTATAATATCAAGGAAAAAGCTGGCCATACCACCTCACCTGTTTGCAGTGGTGGAAGTATTCAGATCTTTTACTTAAAGCCAGAATGAGTAGGATTTGTCGGTTGCTGTTTGTAAACACACAATTTAAAGTTGGCCCCTCCTCCCCGCCTCAACGAGCGAGAGACTGACCTCACAACTGTTATTGGCTGGAGACACACCACTGCCCAAAAATTGACATCCCGAACACAAAAAACTAATAAGATAACTAAGAAAATACTGGTAGAGGGCAGTGTCTCTGCAGATCCAGACACCATCACACACATCTAGTGGGTCATAAGTGATGATTGAGAGGGATTCTTTTTGTATGAGTCTATACATTGTTTTTTAGGAAAATCCTATTCATTATGCCTTTAAATAAAAGTAACAATGCAACAATGTAAAAATACTCCATTACAAGTAAAAGACCTGCATTCAAATTCCTACTTAAGTAAAATTACAGAAGTATTGTCAGCAAAATACTGGTTCTGCAGTAAAACGTCCCTTGTGACTGATATATTATTATTCGATTGTTAATACTGACGCTGAACACAGTGGGAAAGTGGGCAGACCGAACACCTGGAATGGATTTTGTACAAAAAGGAAATTAATTTATAATTTCATGTAGTCCGAGACTACATGAACAGTTTCTTTCCGTCTGCAGGTGGCCTCATCAACGAGGCCCGGGACCTCATACTGTAAACTTCTGCACATTCCCATGGAAATATTTTGCACATACCTGCACAAACTGGGATTTAAATAACAGTCATGCAGTACATATACTTTATGTAAATACCAAAGCAAATTCCTTGTATGTGTAAACTTACTTGGCAATAAAGCTGATTCTGATGCATTAACGTGTAAGCAGCATTTTACTGTGATAGCTGCTCGAGGTGGAGCTAGTTTAAACTTTCTTACATATATACAGTTAGGTAGTTTAGTCCATTGGTTACCAACCTTAGGGGTCGGGCCCCTCCAAAGAGTCACAAGATAAATCTGAGGGGCATGAGATGATTAATGGGAAAGAATTTTTTTTTTTGGACTTTCCTCAAATCTTTACTGTTTTTAATTACATAATTTGACCTCTTTGAACAGTACAAATGAAACCATGTGAGAAGCTTAGATGGGAAATTTCTCTGGTGGAACTCATAGATGATCTGAGACATGACAAGGGGCCCCAACTACACACTGTATTATTTGGTAAGAAATTAAAAGTGAAAAAGGTTGAAAACCACTGTTTTAATCTTTGACAATACATTGTGTTTTAACTTTAACTTGTATTCAAACTTATATGTTTTTTAATGTACAATCTAGTAACTAAGGCTGTCAGATAAATGTACTGGAAATACTCAAGTACCTCAAAATGGTACTTAAGTACAGTACTAAGTGTAAATGTACTTAGTTACTTGCCACTACTGAGCCTGTTTGAGTCTTTTAATGCAACCTCCTCAATGAAATCCAATGAAGTTTCTCCATCCACCTCCCTCTCTCCCCCTTTTTCCTACCATTCTTTCTATTCTAGGAGCCAATGGGGGATGGAAAGCAACAGGGAAGTTTTGCTGCAGAGACAATACTTCCATCCACAGTCCATCCAGGCCAGGGTTCCATCTTGTCTTTCCATCTCACCCACATCCTCCTCAGACTATCCTTTACCTCATCATTTATCTAATCAAATCAGGTGTAGTCTGTAACTATGATTTGGAAGTCTGGATTACCAGCCGGTCATGTTCCCTGAGGAAGACCCGGGTTAGTCTGCTGTGTGCTTTTTGCTTGAAGGGTACATACTGTACAGACAGTGGGGGGAACAGGGGTCAGAAAGGGCCCACAGCTAATTATTCCTTGAGATCCCTAATGGAATCCCTAATCCAGCAGTGGGAAAGAAAGAAATAACATGAAATCAGAAGCAGCACTGGTGAAGACTCTGTTAAAGCATTTGTTTGTCAAAGGAATAAAAATTATTTTGCTGAAGCAGGGGATCTAATTTAATATATAAAAAGATGGTGTACATTTGAAAGGAACAAGAATGCTAGTAGCTTGGTTTGATGGTTTGGAGTACACTTGGAGGATTTAGAAAAAATATTTTTTACTTTAGCAGAGATTCAACATTATATTCAGTTTGTGACTATAACAAAATGTTATTACATTTGTGATGAATAAAGAAACACTCAGTGATTCAGCAATTAACATACCAGTATACATTTCAGCAACTTTTCTACCGTAATTGGCAATTAATCAAACAAGTCTCTGTAGTTAGTGTTTGAGGAGTCTCTGTACTGTTACAGACAACTTCACTTGAGTTACAGATTTGATATGCAGTAAACCACAGTAAGTAAACTCAGAAGTGATTACTATCTGAGTCTACTATGAAATATCTTGTTGAAAAATGTGTTGTACTTAACCTAACTGAACCCTCTCTAGCACTCTGTTGAAGTATGTTTGGCACAAAAAATCCCCAGGGTGCACTGCAGTTTTTTGAACCACAACTTTCCAGGTGGCTTCCTTCCAAGGAATTAGCATGATCATATGTTTCGATGCAGTTTACTTTCACAGGGCTTACTGAATGACTGATGATAAATGAATACCCCCCAAATGCTCAACCAGTTGGGTGAGATGTCCATTAATGGTAAAAGGTAAAATGGTAAAAAAAAAAAATCCATCAAAACTGCATATTGCCATGGAATAGAAAGTGTTCTCATTATAAACTGTTGTCATTATGATCAATTATAAACTGTTGTCATTATTGTAAATCTAATTTCAATTTCAAAATTTAATGTATATTGGTTAAAATTACTACAGTACAAAACTCAGCTGCGAGGCTGTTAACCAGGACCAAGAAGTACGACCACATCACACCTGTTTTAGCCTCTTTGCATTGGCTCCCTGTTGGTTTTAGGATTGATTTTAAGATCTTGTTGATTACTTTTAAGGCTTCTTCATGGCCTGGCTCCAGATTATATTTTAGACCTTGTAATCCCTTATGAACCTTCACGTAGTTTGAGATCTTCAGGCAAGGGTCTCCTGTCTGTTCCTGAGTCGAGGATGAAAACTAAGGGGGACAGAGCTTTTGCTATCAGGGCCCCGAGGCTCTGGAACAACTTGTCCAAAGAAATTAGGTTCTCTGAGTCAGTGTCTTTGTTTAAGTCTCGTCTCAAAACACATTTTTATCTGAAAGCATATCCTGATTTTACCTGAACTGGCTGTTTATTTTACTGTTTATTTTATTGCTTTTGTGTATTTTATGTATTTTATTTCTTTATATTTTGTCATTCACTGTGGTATTTTATTTCTCTTGTTGTGAAGCACTTTGTACTTTGTTTTGATAAGTGCTCTATAAATAAAGTTTTATTATTATTATTATTATTACAGTGTTATTCTTTAAATGTAAATCCAACATGATACTGCTAACATTGATAATGATTCAACAGAGTCAAATTTAAGCACAATAACAGTTGTGGACTCTGATCACTGGGGGGCAGTGCAACTTCTGCCCATGATTGAAATGTGTGTTTTCTTGTATTTGAATAAGTTAGCAGTGGTTTGTAGTAAACCGCAAAAGAGGATCTATCCATATATATTTAAAGTGTTTTATTTATTGGTTTTACACATTGCTTTTGTACAGTGGCCAACAAGGGCAAACGCACTGCAACTTAAGAAAACACATGCAAATAGACAAAACACAAGCAAATTTAAAAAACATCTTCAATAATTTGACACATGCGCAGCATTTAGAAAACAAGCTGCAAATACAGAAACGTGCTGCAAAAAACACACAACACAAACAAATACAGAAATCCGCTACAAATACAGACAACACAACCAAATACATGAATGCGCTGCAAAAACACACAACACAACAAAATACAGAAATGTACCCACAACATAAACATGAATGGATGATACAGGGACCCGACTTCATTAACTTCATGAGTCACAAACTGTGGCAACAAACTTGACAACAAGAGTGTCCAAGCCATGTTCAGCACTTTTTAGTGTCATCTGGAAACACTTCTGTTGTCATTTTGTGTATTTGCAGCGCATTTCTGTATTTGGCTGTGTTGTGTGTTTTTGCAGCACGTTTCTGTATTTGGTTGTGTTGTGTGTATTTGCAGCGCGTTTCTGTGTTTGGTTGCAAGAAATTTAGAGGGCAAATCTCTCTTTGGTGGAACAGCTAACAACTGATAGACATATGAAACAAGACAAGGAGACACAACTACACTGCTTTTTTTTAACAGGTCACAAGCCAAAAAGGTTGGAAACCACTGTTTATTTTTAACAATGCATTAACATATGTTGAAAGCTTATAATATATTTTTGAATGTAAAATCTTATTCTGTAAAGTAATTAGAGCTATCAAAAAATATAGCCGACTCAAAAATACAATATTTCCCTCTGAAATATAGTGAAGTAGAAATATAAAGTACTGTAGCATAACATGGAAATAGTCAAGTAAAGTACAAGTATCTCAAAATTGTACTTAAGTATAGTAGTTAGTTACTTTCCACCACTGCTTTTACTTCAGTAATATTAAATCATTATATCAGAATGCACTTCAACACATTAACAGAGAGTTTGTGTATTTATCTCTTGTCTAAATTATGTCTTAATCCATATCACTCAAACATGCCCACATTTCTATGTTCAGTGTGGTCATATTCATTCTACCAAATCAATTGATTGTAATCCTTATAATCCTTTTTTTAAAATGCTCCTCATATTAAGATGTTTGGATCCACCACTAGGTGCTGTAGGAGGACAAGGATCTGAAAGTCCATGCTGAAGCCACATTCACATGAAGGTCGGTTAATTTTAGGCAACATGAGAAAACCTCAAGACTCTCAGTTCCAAGTTACATCCAGCACTGGCTCGTGCTGCTCTGTTTTCTTGGTTTAAGAGCAGCCAGACATTCCTCAGATCAGAGTTACAGCAGGATATTTTAAAGCATGACCTATTTCCTTTAATAGAATTTTCATTTTCTAAACAGCATTACTTATTGGTGCCAGAGGGCTGGTTGTAATGGTAGACTTACATTTAAAGAGCCTGCCATTTAGTCCTTTTCATGATGTTTAAAGATTCAGTCTCCAGTGGCCTAGAGGTCTATTGATCGGGTATAGCCTAATCAATTACTCAAGCAGTAAGACTTGTTTTAGGAAGATTTATCATTTCACTGGGAGGTATTTCAATCCTTACAGAGAGCAGTCCCTTGAGTGTTTTGGCTACTGACAACCCAGGAGTATAAGCATTTGTATGTGGTCACATTGTATGTGGACACCTGAACCTACACTCATACATGACTGCTATTTATTTCCAGGTTACTGCGCTCTCTAAAAACTGTTGCCCCTCTCTTTGTAGCTCCACAAAATTGTTAATAAACCACAACTTTTTAGGCTTAAAAGAAGTCAGTGTTTCTTTCTGTCCAACTTGCATTAGAATAGCCTAAGAGCAAATTTTGGCCAGTCCCAAACACTATGGTAAATTGACTGTTCTTGTATAGTGCCTTTCTAGTCTTCTGACCACTCAAAGCGCTTCACACACTACATATAGAAAAATAAGAAAAAATACATAAACACATAATCACACAGATATAAATAAACAGAGCAAGTTTAGTTCACCTCAGACAGGAGAAGACAGTTCATCATTGCATGTTGATTTAACATAAGTCAGTCATTTCATGCATCTGTTTTTCATACAAAGAAATGTTACTTCTTTGTTTTTTTTCTTCATATGTTGGATTTGCCCTCTCTCATTTCTATCCATGTCCATCATTATGCCCAGGGGTACAAAATTATGGTTAATACAAAATTATGCTTTATTTCTTTGTGTGTAACTTCCCAAATTCCAGGAAAAGCCAGAGGATATGACAAACTATTTACTCATTAATTTATAATCAATAATTTCTCATGTTATTTATTGAGCAAAAATGCTTAAAAAACATATATTTTTGATTCTCTAGTCAAGATGTTTTTCTTTAGTCCACTATGATAGCAAATTGAATATCTTTGAGTTTTGGACTATTGGTCAGACATTTGAATATGTCAAATAGAGCTCTGAGAAATTGCGATGCACATTTTGAACTATTTTCTGACAATTTATAGACAAAATGATTAATAGATTGATGGAGAAAATAATCCGTAGATTAATCGATAATGAAAATAATTGTTAATTGCAGCCCCAAGACACACTAGCATCCCCAATAATACAAGCCTTATTGGTTTGGATCCTTTAATCAGTTTAAAAGTTGGTGTAGTTCTGAATGTGGTCAGAAATAACACCAAACAATGTTGCTACTGTAGTGACAATTTCAGAATGGAAATCAGGTCAGTTGTTAAACTCTTAAAGCTGTATATTTAAAGTCATCACTCTTTCAGTACAGTTGGAGAGACTTGATTCGCAGGTTTTTGACTCAAGGGAGTCAATTAGGCTATATTTATTATTATTAATTATTATTGGTGTTGGCAGATGGTAATGAACTCAAAAAAACGCTGTTGGTTGTTACTGTTGCCATTGATGTAGCTTAGCACAAGCACCAGCTGGCAACGGGTGGAAATGTCAGTTGTCTCGTCTGCTTGAATGGCAATAACATCAACGCTCTTTACTTACTCCAGAATGTAATCCCTAGCACTGACAACATGCAGTCCAACAGCTCATTTTGTGCTGTCTTTGACGTGCCTTTAAAAACGGTAAATTAGCTGTTAAGGTGCTCCTCCAGCACACTGTCTAGGGAGGCAACAAAATCCACCAATCCCCTGAAAATGCCAGGGTTGTCTGAGTAGTCAGTCTCGTCATTCCCACGCAAGCCCCACAAAACTTCACACAATTGATTATTTTGGATCAAACAGATCTTGGAGGAGAGATTCTACCGAGTTAGGGTTGGGTCTTGGAGGAGTAAGTTAGTGATCGCGCTGGCCCCTTGTCATGTAGTTAAAATGGCGCCTATAGAGGTCCTGACCATAGACTGTATAAAAGAAGGTCCTAACCTACTAGCAGTGGCTTGCTTGGGGCGATAAAATAATAGCCCTTTTCGGATTAGATTTGAGGACGCTGATTGACTAAATTTTATGTCATACGTCATCTATCTTTGGCTAAACTGCTACTCAGACTCACCTCCGGTGGGCGATTTCTCCATTGCCCCAGAGCTGCTGAGACATGCAGACAGGCGGAAGGGATGTGTAGGAAACACATGTATGTTGCGCAGATAATCATATTTTACACATATTACTGGGTGAATTCCATATTTCAAACACAAATACTGACAATGTGTTTAATTTATTATTATTATTAATAGTAGTAGTAATGGATTTTTTTGTGGCTCAAGATCTAAAGGAGGGCGACGTCCTAGCGCCCTCTATTGGCCAGTCGCCTCTGTTTAGCAGTAATGAAGTAATATAACTCTTACTAATAGGATTTCGGTAATATTACATTTATTATGTCAAGTAATGCGTTACCACCCGAAATTGTGTTTGTTTGTTTTTTTAGATTTCATCCACAGTGTGCCACCAGAAAAAATATCACCCTTAGAATCCTGTTGCTGAAATTTGATGGCTGAGATGGCTGTGGAGTCAGACTCTACTTTTTTGAAATGTATACTCCCATTACTTCAGTTAATCAAAGAAAAGGACAAGAACATAATCTAGTGCAATCTATGTCCAGGGAAGCCGAGGGAACTCTCTACAGCGAGAAATAGCATGAGTAACCTGAAAAATATTTATCCCTATCTCATAATTTATCAAACTTTGATCCTTTGTCTGCCTGCCCATCCCTGTGTTCAAAGCCATTTGTTTATTTAAAAAGGTCTAGGGTATTTAATTGTTCTATATCATCACACTATTGTTAATATAAGCAGGTGATTTTAATACAAAGTGGTAACCACTGCACGTGAATGCATGAATCAGATCTCCGCTCCGGAGAAGATCCCACATTATGCTATAAAGTATCGCCCACCACTGGATTTATAACTAATTGCAATAAACTATAAAACATTACCCTCTTCCATTTAATTATTGGTGAAAGTAACGCAAAAGTATTTCCTATTTCCTCAAAATATATGTGCATTGTTGCACCTTTATTTGCACTTTCATTCAAGACTTTACACTACACAAACAGTGGACTCAGTGTGCAACATATAGTACTTCAAATAGACAATAATACCTCACTGGAACGATACAGAACAGTCAACACACATTTGTTGCACAGTCTCATCGCTACATGTGATGTTTCTGGACAAAACACATTTAATTGGCAGATTATTTGTAACTTTTATTATTCTATTGAGGGAGTCTATGTGATACAATATATTTAGTTGTTTGCAGAGTCCTGTTAATTGAATGAGTGAATTGTCCAGAAACATCACAGTCAGTGAAGAAAACTGAGTAATTATTACAAGCTGTTTCTCAAGCAAATGTGTAATAAATTTGAATTTAAGTTGTTTTTTCCTCACAATAATATGAAAAAAAAAAATTCAGTTGAGTAAAACATAACTTCTTTCTTTATTGAAGCCTACAGATACCAAGTCACTTTAGGAAAATGCATGACTAAGGAAAATTACTCCAGTGAGTCGTGATAAATATTAATATTTCCCATAAACATTGCTGCTCTTTATCTTTCCTTCATTATCTCATTGTCAAACATTGAACCTACAGCACAAATTCTTCTTCCACAGACAGCAGATTCATACTGATTTCAGTAAATATTGCAGGAGAAACACACTGAAATGAAATATACTAGACTAACAAAACAAAATACTATTAGCATCATCAAAGAATAAAAGTAAACAGTTGGTGTGTTTGATTAAATATGTCCCACTGAAAATAATCTTTTCTCTAAGATGTAAAGGCAGAAAAACCTGAGAAACATGAAATACTCACAGTTAGACAAAGTATGTGATTAACATGTAAGAGTGCTTCTTAAAGCAACACCCACTGACCAAAGCTCAGTTGAATTAGGGAATTTTATTTTTACTCATACCAGGTCACAAAATGTAATTATCATGTGTCTTTTGTGGATTGTAGGTAATCAGGCATGCAAGGGATGGTGTGATGAGTGGAGAAAAAACACATTTAAAGGGAACATGTACATATTTGCTTCAAAATGCACACTATAGAAAACCATGAATGAGAATTATCCCAGATTGACTGTCCACAAACGAAACATTTTGGTTACATTTTATGACATGAGTAAAATAAAATTCTTTCTTTCTAAATTCTTAAATTCTTCTTCTATTAAGTTTCTCTCCTAAAGGTATGATGAGATGTGGATAAAGAAGAAGACAAAGAAAAAGCTCAATTTAAAATTGAAGGATAGATGGCACTTAAAGGTTGCTGGAGATTCCACCAAATGTCTGGCTTACTGAGGTTGCAATCATAATAGAGGGCAGTCAGGTGTTTAAGACAGAAGGACATGTCCAAACACTTAGGCTTCAGTGTCTGCACAGTGCTGAGTGCTGACACATGGAGGATAAGAAAAGAGGCTCAGTGTGGCATGTTTACATAAGGCTCAGCAAGACAATGAGAATGAGTTTCAGCACCAAAGGGAGCATCGTCTCACTAGAGAAAGTCTCATCAGAATCAGAAATACATTATTGATCCCTGAGGGGAAACTGTTTTGTTACAGCAGCTCACTATCACGTCAGTGCAGACAGGAATAGAAGTACTAAGCAAAAAATATAATACACTATAATACAGGTCAGAAAATAAATTAAGTAAAGTGGGTATAAGTATAAAATTAAAATAAGTGTGAAGTACAAAGTGGGTTTACTGGTTGATGATAATACGGTATAAAGTAATAGTGCATGAACTGTCAAGTGTAGCTTATTAAGATTATAATGAGACAGAGGATATTGCACAGCAGTAATAGAAGTATGAATAAATATATAGGGAATTTTAAACTGAAAAGAGTATATTGCACAGCAGTATTAACACAGAATGTTGCACAATTATGTCAAGTATTGCAGAGATGTTAATGATCAATGTCCAGTTTAATGACTTATGGTCATATAGACTAACACTTAGAGGGAGGAGTTAAAGAGTTTGATGGCCACAGGCAGGAATGACTTCCTGTGGTGCTCTGTGGTGCTTTTTGGGGGGATGAGTCTTCCACTGAAGGTACTGCTTTGTTTGACCAGCACGTCATGGAGTGGGTGGGAGACACTGTCCAAGATTGCATGTAGTTTGGCCAGCATCCTCCTCTCTGACACCACTGCCAGAGAGTCCAGCTCCACCCCCACAATGTCACTGGCCTTACGGATCAGTTTGTTGAGCCTCTTAGCGTCCACTACCCTCAGCCTGCTGCCCCAGCATGCAACAGCATACAGGATAGCACTGGCCACCACAGATTCATAAAACATCTCCAGTATTGTCCAGCAGATGTTGAAGGACCTCAGCCTTCTCAGAAAATAGTGGCGGCTCTGGCCCTTCCTGTAAGGAGCTTGAGTGTTCTTAGCCCAGTCCAGTTTATTGTCCGTGTGTACATCCCAGATACTTGTAATCCTCTACAATGTCCACACTGACTCCCTGGATGGAAACCGGGGTCACTGGTGCCTTGGCCCTTCGTAGATCTACAACCAGCTCCTTAGACTTTGTTGCATTGAGCTGCAGATGATTCTGCTCACACCATGAGACAAAGTTCCCCACCACAGCCCTGTACTCAGTCTCATCACCACCGCTGATACATCCCACCACAGCAGAGTCATCAGGAAACTTCTGAAGGTGGCAGGTCTCTGTGTAGTAGCTGAAGTCTGTGGTGTAGATGGTGAAGAGGAAGGGAGAGAGGACAGTCCCCTGAGAGGTCCCAGTGTTGCTGACCACGCTGTCCGACACAGTGCTGCAGGCACACATGCTGTGGTTTGCCAGTCAGGTAGTCAACAATCCAGGACACGAGGGGGGCATCCACCTGCATCGCTGCCAGCTTCTCTCCCAGCAGGGGCTGGGCGGATGGTGTTGAAAGCACTGGAGAAGTCAAAAAACACGATCCTCACCGTGCTTGCCGGTGCACTGGCTAAGAGAATCAGACAAATTGCTAAAATACAAAAAATAAACATTACCCGTAATTGGGAACTGGACTAGTAAAATTTGAATTAAATTCAAGGTAAGTTTTACTAACTATGACTGATTGCTCTGACATTGTCTAATACAGTATTTGAGGTAGGTTCAAATGTACTGAAGAAAATAGAATCAATTCTGTGTTTTCTGGTAATAGATTTCAGTACAACAACTGTCTTTTCATGCTGTCATATACCACTCATATACCCGTATATTAGAACGCTGGGCACAAAAACATATTACTTTGATCTTCTTTGCCATATTTGTATGTGTTTCAAAGTAGGGCTGAGCGATGTGAATAAAATATTTTATTGTGATATAGGTATATTTATATCACCATATCAATATATACCAGGATATAGTACATTTACTTGTAAAAACTTTTAGATAAAAACCAGATGGACATTTTCGTGTTTGGTTAATGCAATAATAAATAACTACCTTGAAAATCAAGGTACTTCATCACATTGACGTAAAAATTGTGCAAGTCCAATACTGCATAAAGCTTTCTTGCTCATCGATTTGCAACATTGGCCACAATGAGAGATATACACAAGCAGAGATATTAAAGGAAAGTACCCTGGTAGAAAGATTTCTGATGGTTGACAAATTTCTATCATCATATTGTCATCATAAAAATTGTCAAATCGCTCAACCCTATTTCAGAGAATTACATTTGTTTTACCAGTAGCAAAGCAACAAATTACAGGCCCAGTAGAAATTAAGTCCACACTGGATGATTCAGCACTTAACGATTTATGTTCACTGTTAACTGTGATTGTAAGGGTGCGGAGAGCTGGGCCAGAGTTCGCCTTCCACCACAGACCTGCAATTAACGTTTGCATGTTTATTATCCATAACCATAATCTTTCCCTAACCTTAACCAAGTGTTCCAGTTACCAAAGGGTTGTGTTACACCAGAAAAGAACAAATCCTTACGACGCACATCAGACTACGTCAGACGGCTAAGTCGTTTGTGGCCAAACAACCACTGAGTGAAACACCAGCTGTCATAAAAAGGGGTGAGACATGATATTGCTTGAATATGGAGATAACAGCGCACAATTTCAGACAGTCTCTCCTGGAATACATTCATAGTGTCGCACTCGGTTATACACATGAAAAGTGACAAAAACAGTTGTGTAAAGAATGAAAAAAAGATCGAGAGAGAGGGGTTCAAATCCTGCTTACTTTCTCACTGTGACTGGCCACCAGCTGGCAAATCACTGCGTGAAGTGAGTGTGAATATTGGATTGACTGTTTCGGAAAGTTACAGAAATTGTCAAAAATTGTCGACCATCCGACAAGCAGTTCTGATGGACTATACAGACGCCTTAACCATAGTTTATTTGCCATAACCATGATCTTTCCCTAACCTTAACCATACTGTAGTTGCCATGTGCAGATATTGTAAAGAAGAATTTTAAAATCTTAGTACTGGAACTTAAAAAACATTGTCATTGAACATAATCCGAAGTTTTGCAGAATAGTCAAATATTGACGTTCGATGGTTGAGCAGCTGATGTTAGTGGCTGAAGAGTTTAAGGGATTAAACTAGAATGGTTGTACAACCAAATCTGATCCAGCCGGTATTGACTGAAGAAACTTGTATCATATAACTTGATGTGGAAATGTTCTTGGACCTCAGGTCTTCACTTGAGATGGTGGTGGTGATGAAGGTTACGTGTCTCAGGTATGATGATCACACCCCAACATTTCAGCAAACACAATCAACACAGTTGAACCTGAGATACTTTATTATAACTGAGGACTTTCATTAGGCACAACACTGAACTCCTTTAACAACTACTATGTCTTCATCCCTGTTTGCCTCCACTTTAGACATGTGAGCAGCAACCTTTGATTTACCCTGATGCTATGCAAGCTGGCTCTTTCTTTTTGACTTAAGACAGGATTCTTCCCACTCCACCCACTTCATTCCAGCTAACCCTGCTGTTGAACCTTCTGAGCACTCATTAGCCTCTCTGTGTGTCAGCAGAGAATCAATCCCCTTATTTAAGTTCCTTCCTTCCACTCACCAGATGACTTTTTGAAAAGCTTGCTCAAGTACCTTCAAATTAGCATTCATTTACTGTATCATTAACGGTGTGTGGTTAGGATTAGGGAAAGACAGATGTGCACAATTTTTAATAAGCAAAACCCATTTTTCTGAATATTACTTAATTTCTTCATCCCAGACATGAACATTAAACATGAATTTAAAGAACTTATTTATGAATGAGAGAGGGTTTGTAGCTACAAGGTCTGTAGCTCTTCAAATGTGTAGTCTGTATCTACAAACCACACATTTGAAGACAGTGAGGTGAAGATTCTAAGTAGAGAGAAGAGTTGGTTTGAAAGGGGTGTCAAAGAAGCCATTTTTATGAAAAAAGAAAACCCCTCTTTGAACAGAAATGGTGGTCTGAGATTCAATCTGCCCAAAGTTTACCACAGTGTTTTAGCACCTTGGTCACGCCAATCATATGCTAATCAGGTACTTAACAGTGATGAGGGAGGTGCAGCCAGAAAACAATAGGCCTGATTACTGATTACTGAGCCATCATGGAAACAATGAGGTCAGTTTCAGGTGAAACTATGCAGAGTAATCAACAGATACTCATGTAGACTCCTTCCTGCTTAAGTAACACAGAGTAGCTTAAATTTCTGAGTTCCCGGTCCATTTTTCACAATTGAGAATGACTTCCGGATGGGAGCCGAAACGTCTTGATTCTGAAAACACTGTCCAGATGACTACGACTGAAACCTTTTCTACGATAGAACACTCCTGGGCGAATGAGGGACTACACCGTCTTAAATGAACATTGTGTATCCATCCACTTCTCTGCAGCAATCCACTATACAGTATATGTATGTGTAACACCAAACTGTTATCAGTGCATACTGAAAGGTTTTGCAAGTAAAGTGCACTCATCCTGTGTGTGTGTGTGTGTGTGTGTGTGTGTGTGTGTATACACTTGTGAAGGGTCTTTGAGCTTTTTAGCTCACTTGTGAACACTCGTCTCAGCAACAAATACGCTTTTGATCAATGCTGCAAAATGACAATACCCTGTAAATGCAATGTTTAAGTCTCCATTTCACTGATTACAGTGACATAATGTCTCCTTGTGTGCAGTTTAACAACTGATAAGAACATAAGCCACAGGTGTAGGAATAAAAAAGACAATAGCCTGTACAAACAGTAAAAATACAACTTTAAGCTTGACAGTTACACCCAACCCTGATTTGACATAGCTCATATCAGACTGATTATTTTTCTGTTTTAATTTGCAGTTCAGGTTTAGAAACATTTTTGAAAATAAATTTAACATTTGAAATTTTTGTAGCAATTTTACTTTTGCAAGATTTGGATTCACAAAAAGTTATAGCTCCAGATGTGACTTGACTTTGGTTGGAAACTTCAAGTTTTCAACCCTGAGTCGAGCCGTATTCACGCAAAAATAGGCGAGACGCCAACTCTCTAGATGAAGCGTCACAGCAGCTGTGCTGCTCACGTGGGCTGTGTGGCTGCTGCAACCTGTTAATATGGGCGTCGAAATGAAAAGCAAGAAGTTGCACGATGCACATGCTCTGCTCAGGTACGCTGTGTGGTCTGTCCATAAGTGTCTGTCTCACATCTCAATATGAGCTTCTTTGGCTGGTGGAGTGTCCCTTAATGAACCAGAGATGGTGTAGAACCTGCAGGGACATGAAAACAGGAGGATACAAGGTCATCAGTAAGAAACATCTTTGTATTTTTAAAACTAAAAAAATTTTAACTCATGTAACACTAAATGTACTTTTAACCAAATTTTGCAAATCAGGAACGATTAAAGTAGTATAACAATTTTAAGTAAATCTCATCAGAACATATAAAACATCCTCACACATAATTATACAAACACACTGACATGACATTAACTGAATCTGAAATCACTCCCTCGTTCACTCATTCACTATCATTCACTAATGCTAAATTGGCAGCTTATAGTCCAGCAGTGGTGGAAGAAGTACTCAGATCCTTAACTTAAGTAAAGTCTAACCTGTTCAGCTGTATGTTTAGCTTTCTCCTGTTCAAATTTTATATTTTGTGTGTTTAATTATTATTTTAATGGATAATTTGGGACAACAGATGAAAATTTGCCTTTTGGTTAACACTGGCACATTTACAGTTATGTCGGCCCCTCCAAAGGGTCACAAGATAAATCTTTTTTTCTACCTCAAGATATGACTTCTTTGAATGCAACCATCTGAGAAGTTTAGTCTATACTTTTATCATGAACACTGATGTTTTTTGGTAAGTGATGTAAAATGAGTTAAATTAAAAATTTATATAGAAAAATTTATTAGAATTTCTAATTTAAATTAGGGATAAGAAAATAAAACGAAACTAACACACCCGCACAAATTTATTCAACATCTGCCACTTTCTGTCGTCATAGTCCTCTCCTCGCCTATTATATTCATTTGTTCTGGCTGAAATGTCACTTTTCTGAAGATATATTTTCAGGTTCCATGTCTTCTCTTTTCTTTTTATTTATGGTGCGTTTGTTGTTTTCCACATGCTTAATTACAGCAGATTTAATACAGAAATGGTGATAGAATGATATTCACAATAGATGAAGTGAATATTTATTAAATTTATATTAAACCTAAAATGAAGTAGTGGCGCTTCCTAGGAGTTTAAGAGTAATGTCTGGCTGAAGCAGCAGCTAAATAAATCAAGTTTACTTTCTTAAACATCCACTCAGTAGCATGAATTATAAAGAGCAGCAAGCTGAAAGCTGTATTGAACAATTTCAAGTATAACAGTATTTCTTTGTATCCTAACTATATGGTCATTTAGTTTTAACGTTAAAGCAATATTGTGCACTACATGTCCATGTTCCTCAAACCACCAACACAACATGCTGAAATGATGTGATGGATATTCTTTGCCTGCCACTGCACACAGTAATGACCTCAGGTTGATAAAGATGGCCAGATGCTCCAATATAACTACTTGAGTATAGAATATGGTAAGAGGACATAACAAAAAAAAACAACCCCAAAACATCTGGTTGACTGTGTTTTTCCATTGTGAGTCTACTTTCAAAAGGAAATCTTATTCTAGAAAGTATTAGCACATAATTCATTATTATAATGAATATAAAAGAGTAACATCAGAAAATAAGGCTAAATGTACTTTTAGAATGTATTACTAAAATTGCAATTTCATGATTGGAGCTTATAGCAAAGCTGCTTTCGCTCAGATGATCTCTGAAGGGCGGAACATGTACTTGAGTCTACAGTGGCATTACCAACAGTGAAGGCTTTCATTTAGCCTGCTGTGCCAAGCCCTCACTGTCAGATGCCCTTGAGAATGAGATTGAAGTGCGGCATTCAATCAAAGGTTCTGAATGATGTTTCACCTCACAACGACAACAGCAGAAGTATAGAATAGAAGAGTATTGCCCAGCATCGCCCACATTCATACTGCTGATATTGTTGTATTTGTCATTTCTACACTATGTTTAAGTTAATCTTTCAAGTACACTGAAGACTTTGTTAAACAACACAAGCTGTATATGTAATTCAAATTGGGATATTTACATTTTCTGTTTCCACCGTTGTGGAAATATTTACTGTAGGTGCAGACAAACCCACTGTAAAATGAATAATTACTACAATAAACTCTTAAAGGTTTGAAATGTACTTTTTGAATGAGCTACAATGGACACTGAAGGTTGGCCACAGTATTTCTGTCATAAATGTCTCTGAAAGCTACAGTTCTTCCTAACTGGGAATCTGAGGAAATTCTATTCACTTGTTATTTTATCACTTTATTATCTGAAACAACCTTATTTGTGCCACTGATTCTTTACAGTCTAGTTTTCACAGCTATGCAGAAATGCCATCATTTGGTATGTTAAGGAAAACCTCATGGGAAAGACATAAACTATACATATGCACTTTAATATTTAATTAAAAAAGTGTTTAGATTTTTAACACACCATAAATATATTTCTCTAGAGGAGAGTGTCTTCCAGAGGTATATAAAATATGTTGATGGGACATTATCACCCTTCCTATGCTTTTTTTGTACTTATTTTTTTCAAAACTATTTTCATATATGCAGCTTAGCTGCTTCCAAATGTACAATCAACAGGTTGGATACTGCACACATTGAATATTGTATATATGCGTTTACCCATAAATATACGTTCACACACAGACACACACACATATATATACAGTGTGTGTGTGTGTGTATGAATGTCCGAGTGTACATGCTAATTACAGGGAGTGGTCAGACATTCAGTAACATAGTCGTCCCTCTGTTTGAAAAGGAGAGGACAAGCTGGTAACTAACCTTCTGATACATTTTGATGATGTGATTATAATTTTCCATCATCAGTCCACCTTTTCTCAAACACATCTTGCATATTCCTTACTTTGTGAGTCACATTCTCCTTAAGTTGTACTGTTTGAATCATACTTTTCCATTTTATTAAAACTGGGGGTTTGTTTTTTTCCCACCCTTTTGTTATTTGCTTCATTGTTGTGATTCTCAGGATTCTGAATAAATGATTTTCATCTTGACTAAGACCAGTTGGTGGTTTTCCCAGTATGATATGCTCTGCTTTTATATGCAGAGAGTTTTTTTTTAAACTTCTTCTATAAACTTAAAAACTTTCAACTCCCTATATCATGCTTAGAAACTGTTTGAGTAAAAGGAGAAGAGAAAAGGAGTTGGATGAGAGAAAGTAGAGAAGAGAAAAGACTGCAATTAAGCTATATTTTAACTGGAGAGAGTGGACAGGGAAAAAAAGTGTTCTTTTAAATTCCCTGTCTCTCAATGTTTATCCTCTCTAATCCTACTACTATTATCAGTGTAACCAGAAGGGGCAACAGTAATCCCAATTATAATAACAAATCATCTCTCACTTTTAAACTTCATCCCCTCCTCCCCCACCCCCCCAAAAAATTAAACTCTCCAAAACCGCCTTTCTTAGTCTTTCTACTGTTCCAACAATCACCAGAAGTAATGGTCGAAATAAACCCTTAATTCACTGAGTTAGATGTGAAAAGGCAGCCGCGAAACGGGCTGCAATGGCTGCAATTTAATCCTTGGGGACAAATGCGCATCAAAGTACGTAATCAGAAACAGCTATTAAATCGCTCTTGCATCCAACCGGACTCCAATGATAAAAACAATAATTTTACCTTGCTGATCATCTTCAAATGCACTTCATTCAAACTGGACAGAAATAAAATAAAACTCTCAAAAAAATGTCTTTGTTAGTCTTTCCACTGTTCCAGTAATCACCAACTCTGGTTTGGTTGAAATAAATCCTTTCTTTTCTCATCTAATGCGGTGAATAAACATCTATTATATCGCTTTCCTCAAAGCCAACAGTTTCACAGGGAGGGACTCACATGCACTAATATGCACTAATATGCACGCGCGGCCGGACCGGCTACCAAAAATAAGGAACAGAGATGCTCGGATGACGACACATTCAAAGGGAGTGTGACGTCATTCTCTGCTCAGGACGCCATTACTCCACTATATCTTTACATAGCAAATAGTTGTTTGCTGCTATATTAATGTTCATAATCTTGTATACAGAACCTTTTTGAATGTTTTAAATTAAAATTCTTACATATAGCTCCTTTGCGGCCCTTATTATTTTAGTTAATACAGTTAATACTGTGCTTTAGATGCATATTCAGAAACAAATTTACAATCAGTCAAATTACAATAAACTAATTGCCACACAAGGAACCTGGAGCTCCAGGGCAGATGCAATATGCAGTCTTGCATATTGCCATGGTGCATTCCAGTTTCACTGAGTCATGACACTCAGAGGTGAAATGTGTCAACAGGGTTAGCTAAATCAACTCATTAATTAAAATTAGGTCAGAGACACTTAACGTCAAGGAACCGACCATTTATAGCAAATTGTACTTTACAGTACAAGGCTGTATTCTTTGAAGGAGCGCTAAAAGAATTCAAACAGCAACAAGGATTCTGCAGGGTGAACTAATCCCCCCTTAATAAACACATACTTAAACATTAGATCTTAGTTAAAACAAACAAAACAAAAAAAAATATGGATAACCATATAAGGAGGAGGTTCGGGTGGTGGAGGGAGTTGTGGCAGCAAACGGCCAGCGAGTGTATTAGCAGAGTAACAGTCAGAAGTGTCAGGCTATAATGGCTGCGCTGTACACCTGAATGAATATGTTGGATGTATCTAGTCAGCTGGTAGCCACACAACTAGCGAATGAGTCATTGATTATGAAGCATGAACGAAACAGTTTATGCCAATCAGCTAATGCAAGCACAACTCCAGTGCACTGCCTAAAGTAATGCTATGCTTCATCAACAATTTCACAGGAACAAAGACTAGAAAGATAACACACACTGTTTTACCTTGACTTTCTAAAATGCCAGCGTTTCTTCAGGACCTTAAAACAGGAGGATTTCGCGCAGGAATTATTCAGGTTCACAACCTGGTAGATGATGGGGTTGTACATGGCTGAGGACTTGGCCAGCAGCGTGGGAATGACAGACACAGGGATAGGCACCGAGTCTGGCTCACCAAACGCTGACACCACAGACACCACTGCATAAGGGATCCAGGCTATCAAGAAGCCTGCACAGATCAGCATTGCAACCTGGGAGAGGACACAAAGCAATATTCCAATCACAGATTTGTCCTTAATTCGATTCCTCTATGAGCAGTACTGAAATGTCTTCTTTCCTCTACTTCCTCTCTCTACCGGTTTTGCTTTGTCCTGCTCTTTTTCTTTCCCTCACCTTCCCTCCAACCTCTCACCCACCTTTGTAAGTTTCATCTCAAGGTTATGGCTGTTTCTGATGCGGGCATCAAAGTGTGAAATCTCCTTTGCAGAGGACTTGACCTTGAAGATAATCATGACGTAGGAGAAGACGATGATGCCTGTGGGGAAGACGAGACAGAAGAACAGGATGGCCATGACGAAGCTCTGGCCGGACACGGAGGCCTGTGCCAGCCACCAGTCCAATGTACAGGAAGTCCCGAAGGGCTCCGGGGCGTAGTTTCCCCAGCCAATCAAGGGCATGGTGGCCCAGAAAGCTGCATACACCCACACAAAGGCCAGGCACAGGAAGGCATGGTGGCGTTTTAGCCATGTGCCTAAGAGTGAAGAAAAAGACAGGAAGAATGATGGAATAGTGGAGAGACAAAAACTTTAAATTAAACTTAAATTTAATCCAAACTCTCTAATTCCAACCTTATATTTTAACTTTGACATCAGCCTCAGCATGTGGATCATAGAAATCCTGACTCCTGTTGGGACTCCACAGATGAATGAATTAATTTGGATGATTGTTAACTGAACTTTTGTTAAGGAGACTGCATTCTCTTTTGTCAACCATTAAACGCAACTTTGCCAGTCTGACAGGTGACCCAGATGTCATCAGGTCAATAAAAAGGTCATCGACCATTGGTTCTGTCTCTTTTTCTCCTGGAATCCTTCACTACAGCGAACGGCTGTGGCTGTCGCCCCCTCAGTGTTGCTTGCTCACCAGCTGACACCCACCTAAACTCTCTCCTCTTGGCTTTGCCATGTAATCTGCTCGGAGAAGTAACACACAGCAGAACCGAAGCCTACTGATCTACCACAGCACTGTGAAGGCCTATTAGATCTCTGCAATAAAGTTTAGTGCCAAAGGCTATTGCACAAAGCCTGCTAGCTAACTAGCAAGTTAATGCTGAGCGGTTAACTCTGTAAGGACAACCACAGACAGAACGACTGGCTTCCTCCGATCTCTACAAGTACACACTGCACAGCAAAAGACGCTTCCACAGCGGAACCACAATTCTTCCCAGCTTGGCTTGTCTACAACAGACTGACCGCCAGCTAACATCAGCACTAAAGCAACCTCTTTTTCCTTCCCACAGACAGGTAACATAACAATTGGGCATAGCATAGAGTAACAGTGTACATAGCTAAGCAAAGTACTGTTTAACTTTTGTACATGTGACACTACTGATGTGTTTTCATTGAGGTTTTATTGTTGTGATCTTCTCCATGGTTAACGTGAGGTTATTATTGTAACCGTAGTTCTCAGCCACCACTAAGTTGATGTTAGTTTATGTTATGCTCCACACAGACAGTCTTTGCATGCTAACTAACTCCTTTTAACTTGGCACAAAATCATACACATACACCTCTAGTTTGGTACTTAAAGACAACCACACAGCGGAGATGTCCCTTTGATCTGACGACATGGGTTCATGCACACAAAACATACAGAGGCAGAACAAAGAAACATACACACATTCCACTAGGCCTGCACCCAGACCTGCGCACACAAACACACACACACATATAGACACACCCTTTGTTCTGTAGTTTAGTGTATTTAGAGTTAGTCTTCATATTGTGTGTTTTTGCTTTTGTTTGATTATAAGGAAGTTGCCAGTGTGATTCAGTGTCCTTTGAGGTGACTTTCCCTGTACAGTAATAATGTACAGTGAAACTACTAATATGATATGGTCACAGCGCTGTAAAAGACTCATTGCAAGTTATTGCAAACGCTTGATTACAGTTGTTGCTGCTAAGGGTGGTCCAACCAGTTATTAGGTTTAGGGGGCAATCACTATTTCACACAGGGCCATGTAGGTTTGGATTTTGTTTTCCCTTAATAATAACAACCTTCATTTAAAAACTGCATTTTGTGTTTACTTGTGTTATCTTTGACTAATATTTAAATTTGTTTGATGATCTGAAACATTTAAGTGTGACAAACATGCAAAAAAATAAGAAATCAGGAAGGGGGCAAACACTTTTTCACACCACTATATATATTAAATGTACACATTGACTGCATGTGCATGAGAGCAAATGTTTGAATGTGTGCGTTAAAATATATAATAACACAATAATTAAGAATTAATATTCCAGTCATGGGTTTGGGTCTACATTGTGGACAGTTACTGATTTTTATTCAAATCAATAAGCCAAGGAGACCCTGTTAAAGGAGATCCTGACGTACCGTATGTGAGATGGCAGATCTTGAGGTACCGGTCCAGACTCACCACAGTCATCGTGATGAGGCTCCCGCAACCAAAGAAGAAGCCTGCCCAGCCGTAGAAACGACAACCCTCCCAGCCGAACAACCAGCGGTGGGAGAAACTAGATACAACGAAAAAGGGCTTTCCTGTCACTGCAATGATAGAGAGAGGGAAGGAAGAGATGAGATGAGGAGGATAAAAGAATGAGATGCATGAAAGGGGATGGGAAGGAAAAAGAGGATGGGAATGAGGGGAAGTTGGGTTGGAGAAAGAGATGAAGGGGTAGACAGAGAAAGGAAAATAAAGAGATAATGGGATGAATGGAGAGAAATAAAGGAGAATGGGTATATATTAGACTCAAATCTTTAAGTCAGTTTCTCAGGAAAACTTTGAACGTGAAAACACTGACAGAAATCAGCCACACACAAATGACTGTTGACTCACACCAGACACAATGAATTACTAAATAGCAATAAGCAATAAACCAATTTTTACTTTTAAATAAACAATAACTACTGCCTTAAATTAACTAGTAAACTAATGGCTTTGCACAAACATAGATTAAATGCTTATTCTTTACCTCTCACCATCTCTACAACCATTTCTCCACCATGGATCACATACAGAACCAGCATTTACTTTGCTATGCGTAGGCATTTGGCAGCTAGTAAGTGTGTTACTTAAGAATGAATAAATTAAGTTTTTATTATTGTGTCATGCATGTGACTATGCCTAGCCCTTACAAGACAACACACATTCATATAGGCCAGATGCAAAATGGTGCCTATACTACATAAAAGTCAAAAATAAAGAAAACCAATTTGAATCATTTTCAAAATCCGATTTTCTTTCCTTCAAGTCAACAACAATTGTCAACCACTGAGAAAACATGTACTGTATATTGCAGGAGAAATCAGAATAAGAACTAATACATAATCAATTTTTCCAGCCTTTTGAGTCAAAGTTACTTAAATAAATCAAAATTGAACAGCCAATACAATTTTGGATCATCTGTACACCAGAATATTTCAGAGGTTGATTAAGCCATTTCATGAAAAACTGATACTCTTAAATCACCGTAGTCCATCCATCATCGCCCTTCCCACTTCTCCCAAATCATACAGCTCGCACAATCGGTTTTCCTCCTGAATGTTTTTGAATCTGCCAACCTCAATGGCCACAGGAAGAATACCAGTTCTCAACAGTGCAACTAAAGATCTTTGGATTGTAGCGAATTAAGGCTTAAATGCATTAAATTGGTCATAGTGAATTACCTTTAATTTGGTAAGAGAAAGAAGCAGATTTACACTCACTTCTGGCTATCATAAGAAATCAGTGTTCACATTAAATTAAAAATCACATTAAACAGAATTTAACTCAAAAATTCGTTGTCACAGTTCAGTTCAAAATCTTGATAGTTAACTAATGAATTTACAATAACAATTAATAATCAATTTAGTCTTGATCTGAAGTTGCTACAGAGTTCTTGTCTTGTGTACAGTGACCGGAATACTTCATGCACACAAACCACATGTAACCAGATTCTTTATAAAGGAAATGTTTATTAAACTACTAACTACATACACATGCAGTTACTGACTATACAAACAATAAACTAATAACTACTAGACATACAAATGAATGGATAAATGCAAACATGAATGAATGATATGAACACAGAGATGAACCATTAGTAAGTTAAATGAGAACCATTTGAGACCAGATGGTGCAGTGAATGATCATTTTGCCAAGCAGTATTAACTTGTGTAAACACAGGAAACCACTTCGTGGACGAACTTTAAAGGTCTCATATTATGCTCATTTTCAGGTTCATACTTTTATTTTGGGTGTCTACTAGAAAATGTTTACATGCTGTAATGTTAAAAAGAAAACCACATTTTTCTCATACTGTCTATTGCTGTAGTACCCTTTTTCAGCCTCAGTGTGAAATGTTTTAGTGCCTGACTCTTTAAGTCCCCCCTTCCAAAAAGCCCAGTCTGCTGTTAACTGCACTTCTACCATGAATATCACCGCAATAACTGCTTCTAAACCAAAAACTTCACAACAGCACATGTTCAAGCAGGAATCTGACCCGAAATAGTGGACAAATGAACAACATTGGCAATCAAGATTACAGGTTTCCCTGACATTTTCCTCAGCTAAATACTGCTATTTATATCTGTCATAAAATTTTAGCTTAGTACTTATGCATAAACTCTCTAAACACATTACATTTGTCTTTACAGGTACATTTATCAGAAGTGACCTACAGAGCCCAATGAAGTAGAAAGCAGAAATACAGAGGTAATGTAACGTATGATATGAAACAAATAGAAGAAACAACATTAGTCAAGTACTTATTTCTAGTAAAAAGACAACATTATCAAAGTAATAGTATAGTGATGACTGTAGCCACCCATGTGTTATCCTCTATGTAGGATACACATTAGTTACATCAGACTAGTGACACTTACTTACTTATGAGGCAGAAATTTACCTGGAATAGACTATTACCATGTCAACATAAGGTGAAATTCTGATCTTACAAAGTAAATTGCTTATGTACTGTCAGTATTTTACTTGTCAGACAATTATTACAATATTTATGTTTTAAAATGTTCGTCAAAGTTGCAATTATCTGTTTGATATCCTTGCAAAATACTGTAGACAATATTGTATAACTTGTATTGTGATCTGTCAACACCATAATTGTTACGGACAGACAGGCAGGAGACACCGATATGGAAACAGAGGGTTCTGGTGAATGTCTTGTGTTGCTTACAGTCACTATTTACTACCTGTAGTAAAGGATTACTAGCAAAACTCTTTGCTAGTAAACCAGATTGAGTGAGAGCTGAGAGATTTTGTTGCAACTGTTTATGTGGGAAAACTGACATGGATTTTTTATGACTGGTTCGCGGAATTAATTTTCGTAATAAATATCAGAGCATAAGTACGGCCAATTCAAAACCAATATCAGGAAAGTTTACAAAAACTTAAATGACAATATTTCGAATTTGGATTGAAACAAATTTTTAATCCTTTTTAGATGCTTAGTATTATATACATAAGACCATAAATTACATAGTTAGAAGGCTATTGTGGATTTGGGCTTCTGGTGGCTTCAATAAAATGCCCTATAAACCACTTCCCAAACAACTCACTGTCCATGTACCCTGCTGGCTACTTCCCATAGAGGGCGTCAGAGATCCCGTCCTTGTTGGGCAAGGATGGTGATGTGGTCCCTGGTTCCCTCGGCCTGCCTGTATGCATGCTTGGTACCCCGGGGCACGATGACCTGTCTCCCTGCTGAGTCCAGCTGAAACCCTGTGTCGTCACAGTTGTAGATCTGACGGGGGTTCTCCCTCAACTCGTGCTCCTCCAGGGTGGAAGTGAGGAGCCAGTCTTCGTCT
This sequence comes from Siniperca chuatsi, assembly GCF_020085105.1. Classification (NCBI taxonomy): domain Eukaryota; kingdom Metazoa; phylum Chordata; class Actinopteri; order Centrarchiformes; family Sinipercidae; genus Siniperca; species Siniperca chuatsi. Next base: position 6,163,419 of record NC_058057.1, read on the forward strand.
GGGTGGCTGAGGTTGTACATTTTCTCATCTTCCTCTCCCTCTTCCTCAAATGGCATCTGAAAATGCATATTTTTCTGTCAGACGTAAATTCAAAATTTGGTTTAAAAAGGTATATTTCATGTTACAGTACCATGCATGCAGTATTTACCACATGCATAGAAACAAATATATTTACCTTAAGTCAAAGCAGCATTACAATTTCTATACCCACCTTTTCTTTAACCATATTGATACGCCTGTAAAGGAAATAAAAACCTATCTCTTACAGTCACACACCTTACGTACCTTTCGTACTTTAATTCCCTGTCTCGTCTTCTTTCTCCGTCCTTTATCTTTTCCCCTGGTCTACCGTACTAACTCGTCCTTCTCTCTCTCTCTCTCTCTCTCTCTCTCTCTCCCTCCCTCCCTAGGAACATAAATCACACGAGCAACATTGAGTGTCAAAAGCATTAAATTTTGGTTAACCTTATACATAACCTAGCATACTATATGGGAGGTTAATCTATATAACCAATATTTCCCATCATAAGAGTCTAAACTGGCCTATTCATAGACACACTATCTCTCACACACCAAAATTATTTTCATTTAGCTTATAAACAAGAAAATACATTTGAACAGTTAATTAGATTTTTTTGCATTCAATCTTCATGTGTTTTTTAAAAAAAAAAAGCCACACAAGATCCTATATTTTCATTGGATAGACAAATTAGTGTAAAGCTAGCTACTATACACACATATGAGTGCATAGTTTAAGCAGAACAATAAAAATACAGACACACTTTTAAGTTGGGAGGAGCTTCGCCCAAGCGCAATCTAAACGTTCTTGTGGCTTTCTCTCAAAGTGACTTTTGTTTAGTAATTAAACATTTAAATGTTTATGTATACATATGATACTTGATGCATGATATAGAGTCTTAAACATATATAAATTACTTCCACTTCGATGCCAAACGTCAAATGGAAACCCCACGGAAAAAACGGAAAGTGTGTCAGACCAGACATGTCCGACTCAAGAAACAGTTCCGCTAACCCATTTGCAAATGAACTAATGCACATAGCTAGCACGCAATGTTCTTGCACCCACATATGTATACAGGGCCAGCTAGCGGCACCATAGCCAGCTAACCCTTAGCAAAAACTAAATTATCAACTCAGTTAGTAATCTACGTTATTAAAATGTTTTTTACTCACCGTTTCAACGCTGGGGAAGGGTCCCAGATCATTGGAATGGATCCTTTCTTCAATATTAATTTGGATAGTCCTCCAGCATCGTATGACCCCTGATTCTGTATGCACGCTGGTGTAAAATGTTCTGCACACACACCAAAAATAAAGTCCATTCACTTGTCTGCAACATTTTTCTCTTTTAGAAGACTATGCAGTGATTTGCTTGATGCACTGCAGCCAGGAATAATGCACTTTTCAAGGCTGGTTTTCAGCAACATGGCTACTCCCTCGCTTCGCAGTTCGACCTATAAGCCAGCAGTGAGGGGGCGGGGTTATGTAATTTTTTAGCTCGACTATTGATTTTGATTGACAAATTCTTACTGGTTAGTAAAGCTGGGGGCCATATTGTTGAGGGGGGCTAGAGGAATGGCAGTAGTAAGCGATTTCATATTTTCATAGCTTTTATTTTACCCCTCCGAGTTTATAAAAAACGCAAAACACATTCAAAACATATTTTAACTATATGGGACCTTTAATATTTAAGTGAAATCAACTTTACACACCTTTCAGCAGCTAAGAAGTTTTGGAAAGTCAAAGGAGATGGTTGGAAACTATTATTAGGAATTATTAATCATCAGAAGTAATTTAGATATCATACCTATGTTTATGGGAGGCCCTAATATTGATCTACACTTACAGTAATTTTATTAGCTTTTATTAAGCTAAAGCATCACCCCAATATCACAGGAAAGTAGTAGTAGCTTCACCTGGTGACTTAAATGACAGGGAAGAAGTTGATCTGGAGGGGGGAGGAGAAGCAGTGCCATTCCTCTTCATAGTCAATCCCGCGTGGTGACTTTGACTCGAGTCGGCTGTCTTCGTTCCTCTTGCTCTCAGCGGGCTGCAGGGTGATGAGTTTTCTTTACAACCGCTTGGCTTGGTTGTGATGCAGGTGTTGCAGGTCTTTTTTAGTTTTCCTCTTCTTTTCATAATTTTTTCTTTTACTCAACTCCCAATAACTATCTTGTTCGAATTATTTTCTTTTCTAATTTCTTCCTAAAAAATTAATACAAGTTTAAGTTATACAAGTTTAATTCTCACATGTTTAACACTTCTCATCAGTCTCATCAGTTGCTGCAAGGTACCACACACCTTTATGAATAAAACGGGATAATATCCACTTATAAGTAGGTAACAGCATTCATTAAATGTCATACATGGTTATATATGTTACAACATTTGTCATTATGACAACACCTACATATGTCCCTATATATAGGCTATACATACATACATACATATATACAGTGGTGTGTATATATGCAGAATCTCTAATTATAAGAAAATAATGATAAATAATAAAGAATATGTATGGGGGGGGGGGGTAAAAATGAGTCAGTGTCAGTGGGGGTCCCGGGCCTTGTTGATGAGGCCAGCTGCAGACAGAAAGAGACTGTTTTTGTGGTGTGAGGTTTTGGTCCAAGGTGGGAGGGATCTACCACAATCTTTCCTGCTCGCCTCAGGATCCTGGAGGCGTACAGGTCCTGGAGGGAAGGTAGAATGTAGCCAATCAACTCCAATCACCTTCTCGGTACAGCGAATGATACGCTGCAGTCTGCCCTTGTCCTTGGCAGTGGCAGCAGAGTACCAGATGTGTAGAAGTGCACCATCATTGTGTCTGGCCAGTTGAATTTCTTCAGCTGCCACAGGAAGTACATCCTCTGCTGGGCTTTCTTGGTGAGGGAGCTGTTGCTCAGGTCCTGAGTGATGATGGTGCCCAGGAAGCGGAAGGACTCCCCAGTGTCGACAGGGGAGTCACACAGGGTGATGGAGGTGGGTGGGGCTGGGTTCTTTCTGAAATTCATTTAATAAACTGTCTGAGTTTGGGGAGTTCATGGCTGAGATTTTCCTTGTTAAAGTCACCAAAGACAACTAAGGAGTCCGGGTTTCTCCGCTCCACACACAGTATCTGGTCGGTGAGCATGCGCTGTGTGTCCTGCACGTTGGCCTACAGTGGAATGTAAACACCGACCAGAATGAATGAAATGAAGGAGTAGAAGGTTTTGCAGTTGATGAAAAAATATTCCAGATCAGGAGAACAGTGCTGGTGAATCACTGTCACGTTGTTACACCAGCCACTGTTGATGTAAAAACACATACCTCCACCTTTCGTTTTGCCGGAAAGTTCTGTTTTGCGATCCGCTATGAAGAGTTGGAAGCCTGCAAGCTGCAGCACAGAGTCTGGTATCGATCCACACAACGACTTCTCGTTGAAGCATAAAACGGAAGATGAATAAAAGTCTGTTTTTCCTCACTAGTAGCTATAGTTCATCCAGTTTATTGCACAGCGAGTGACTACTTTCTAGACCTAACACAAAATCTATACTGTATACTACACATTACAGATAAGATAATTACAGTACAGGGGAACTGTTACCAAAGATGACTCAGTTACCAATCAAAATTGTCTATACTGTTGACAAACAGGGTGAAGCATAAATGAATACAGACACCCAGTGCACCACAAAACTGCCATTTACCATGGAGCTATTAGTAGTATCTATGGAATCTGCAGAATCTCTAGTTTTAGGAGATGCCTCAAACTTCCTTCTAAAAAACTTAACCTGTTAGAGCCTTTGACATTTATTTCAAATGTATTATAATTATTGTGATACACAAAGTATTATGAATAGTTACCTTATCATCTTGTTTAATTTTTTTATCTTACATTCTATATTTTATGACTAGTGCTATTATTGCTGAGCTGACCTGTTTCACACATTTCATTGTACCACAGAGACCACAGCCATCAGGATGAAGTGTGCGCAAAATAAAGGAAATACACTTACACCTATGTTCCTTATTAAACAGAAAAATAAAACAGTGCACCTTCTTAATTCAAGTTTCTCTTTCACCAAACTAAGACTTGAATGCCTTAATTGCCTTGTTAACTCATCGTAAAACATAAACAAAATAAAATTCAACTCTACGGCTGTTTTTCCCACTGCCTCTCTCTGCCGTTGATGGCCTCCTTGTGCTACTGGGTTAGCTCGCTGAACAAGAGACTGTCACTGAGCAGTGGCTTTCACTCATTCTTCAGAGGCAGACCATTAAATTAGCAAAATAAAATAACAAAAATCACCCAAAAACGAGACTAGGCTAGTTTGGTGTTGCCAGCCAAGGGGAGGCACAACAAAGCTATCATTGCTAACAGTTGAGCTTGCTACAGTGAAATGCAAAGTGCAAAGTACGTTTGCTGTATATAACTTATGCTCTGTTCATATCATGTTCACTATAACTATAACTCATACAGATTTACACACCTTGTTTTCCTGGCTCAGCATGAGAGGGTGTGTGTGCCACTGCTGTGAAGAATTGACACAGAGACCTGCCAGCCAATAAGACAAGTATTTCCACGTATTTTCCTGTAAACCCTCACTGATTGGTCTTGCCTCTTTAGTGACAAACTGCTCTAAGTGGAGAATTATTCAGGGCGAAAGAAAAAATCCTCAGGGCTACAACCCCAAATGCTCAGGCCAGGCGATGCCCATGGCTGTAGCTAAATTTAAGGAAGTGATTTCATCGGCATTTAATTCAATATCATGTCTCAATATAACAGAGGATGCTAACTTTAGTCCCTCCCAAATTGATCATCTTCTTGATAGTGCTGCAGGCTCACCGCAAATGAAGATAATAAGACAAAGAGAGTTAGCTCCATGGTATAACCCCCAAACCTGCAAATTAAAGCAAACATTGTGAAAACTTGAAAGGAAATGGCATTCCACCAATCTGGAAGAATCTCGTTTAGTCTAGCAAGATAGTCTTAAAACATATAGGAAGGCCCTCCGTAATGCCAGAGCAGCCTATTTCTCATCATTAATAAAAGGAAAATTAGATCAACCCCTTGTTTCTTTTCAGCACTGTAGCCAGGCTGACAGAGTCATAGCTCTGTTGAACCATTTACTCCTATAGCCCTCAGTAGTAACGACTTGAGCTTCTTGACAAAATACTAATTACGAGACAAAATTCATCACCTCCTGCCCTCAACTGGTAACAATTTATCTTCAAACACCGGAACCTTAGAAACAGCTGTAAAACAGTTAGCACTAGTGGTTAGCACTAATTTAGTAAATATGATTAATCTGTCTTAATTAACAGGCTATGTACCACAGTCCTTTAAAGTAGCTGTAAATCATCTTAAAAATCTTGATTCAGGGGTTTCAGCCAATTATAGACCTATGTCTAACCTTCCCTTTCTCTCTAAGATCCTTGAGAAAACAGTCGCCAATCAGTTGTGTGACTATCTACATAACAATAGTTTGAGGATTTTCAGTCAGGATTTAGAGTGCATCATAGCACAGACACAGCACTGGTGAAAATTACAAATGACCTTCTAATTGCATCAGACAATGGACTTGTCTTTGTACTTGTCTTGTTACATCTTAGTGCTGGTATTTGACACCACTGACCATCACATACTATTACAGAGACTAGAACATTTAATTGGCATTAAAGGAACCGCACTTAGCTGGTTTAAATCCTATCAGATCGATCTCAGTTTGTACATGTTAACGATGAATCCTCCATGCACGCCAAAGTTAGTCACAGAGTTCTGCAAGGTTCTGTGCTTGGACCAATTCTATTCACCTTATATATGCTTCCTCTTGGCAATATTATTAGGAAACACTCCATAAACTTTCATTGTTATGCAGATGATATTCAATTATATCTATCGATCAAGCCAGATGAAACCAATTAGTTAGGCCTTTAGGATGCTCAAACAGTCACGAAACTTGCCACCCTTGATAACTTGATGTTATTGTTGATGCTGATGTAGCTTAGCACAAGCACCAGTTGGCAGTGGGTGGAAATGTCAGTCGTCTTGTCTACTTGAATGGCAATAACATCAGCGCTCTTTACTTACTCCAGAATGTAATCCCTAGCACTGACAATATGCAGTCCAACAGCTCGTTTTGTACCGTCTTTGACGTGCCTTTAAAAACGTTAAGTTAGCTCCTCCAGCACACTGTCTAGGGAGGCAACAAAATCCACCAATTGCCTGAAAATACCAGGGTTGTCTGAGTAGTCAGTCTCTTCATTCCACGCAAGACAGACTCAAAAGCCCCACAAAATTTAACACAACCGACTATTTTGGATAAAATGTGCCTGTTTTTAATCCACCTCCTCATTGTGTTTCCTCACTGCGATGCTGTGGCCGACGTCCAGCTGCGTAACGATGTTCACTCTGCCTAATATGGCTACCGTTAGCTTGACAGAATTATCTATGTGTGCCTTGGTGTTCTCATGTTTCCTTACTTTCTCAGACAGGTGCTTCATATCCTTCACTCTCTTAAAACTGTCCATGCTGGATCGGTCCCCGTTGTTTTAAAAAGCAAGCACGGAAAGCAAAATAAGGCATTAGCATAGACTATATCCAGCTAGCCAGGCCTTTCTGTTGTACCAGCTATGAGAGTAGCCTTGCATACGCTGCTTCCCTTTTTCGCTAGCCTGCTATCTGATTGCGAGGTCAGGTTGATCTGGACCCAACTCTTTCTCATATTGTTAACTTATTATATAAGTTCTTCTCTCAAACGGATCTTGGAGGAGAGATTTTACAGAGTTAGGGGTGGACCTTGGAGGAGCAAATAAGTGATTGCGCTCGGGGCCAGAAGTTAATAAAATGTTTAGGACAGTGTGTGTGTTAGAGAGAGAGAATCAGAAATACTTTATTGATCCCCAAGGGGAAACTCTTTTGTTACAGCTGCTCACTATCACGTCAATGCACACAGGAATAGAAGTACTAAGCAAATCAAAATATAATACACTAAATACAGGTAAGATAAATAAAGTACAAAGTGGATATAAGTATAAAAGCTAAATAAGTAAGTACAAAAGTGGATTTCGAGGTTGATAGGTTGATAAGTATGCACGGTATAATAATACAATGTAATAATATAAGTAATAAGTAATAGTGAGTAATAATAATAGTGCAATAATGAGTACTGTCAAGTTAAGTGTAGCTTATTAAGATAATTACGAGATGGTAGATATTGCACAGCAGTAATAGAAGTATGAATAAATAAATATCTAAAAACAGAGTATATTGCACAACAGTATTAAACAGAGAATATTGCACAATTATAGGCAGAGGGTGTGTGTCGGTTATATGCTTGTGTGTGTGTTTGTGGGTTATATGCGCGACCTGCCATAGTTTCATACAATGTGTTTATCCTGTCAACACAGTTTAATATATTAGTGGGAAGCCCTTTGTTTATCATGTCAGTTTCCCCGATCCACTCTCTCCTCACATACACTGAAAAAGCCGTCCATAAATCAAATTTATCACAGTATTCAAATGAATGAAAAAGCGTTCTTAAATTTGTACTCAAATTGAATTTAAAATTTTCAGCTTGCCATTGTGTCCAACGTTGTGCAGTATTACAGACAATACTTAAAAATTAATGTGTGTTGCATCTTTGCTTTGCGATTTTGTCATATTTGTTTGTGGTGTTTTAAATATTTGAGGCAATCCACTGAATTCACCCCACTGATTCTAAATATTTTCTTTCATAGGTCCACCATCCTATTTGCACAGCATACACACTCAAAGCCTATATAGTGGTAAGTGCTGTCATATTTCTTTTCTTTTGTGTTGCTGTTGAAGCTGATGTTTGTTTCTCAGTTGATTATAATTGAAAATAAATACTTGCTTTACTCTGACAAATATTGCCATTCTAAACAAGCCTTTAACAGAATCAGAAAACATTAAAAACACATTTAGTTGATGTTTAGTGTTAGTCCATTTAAATACAATCAATTAATTTGCAAGTGATAGATTTCCATCGTGTGTTGAATTTTGGCAGCGGAGCAGACCTTTTTGTTTATGTCTGAATTGCGGATTGGAGCTTTAATGATGTGACTAATGATGATCTTGATGTTTGTTTGATGTATGTTACAGGGTTAGGTGCAGGGGATGTGGAGTTGTAAGGGGTGCACAGAAACTGTGTCAAGTAGGTCCAAGCTTTTACATCACTACAAGCATCCACATTTTGGACATAGTTCTCGCTTTCCATGTACAGTGGTGTGCAAAAGTGTTTGCCCCCTTCCTGATTTCTTATTTTTTGCATGTTTGTCACACTTAAATGTTTCAGATCTTCAAACAAATTTAAGTATTAGTCAAAGATAACACAAGTAAACACAAAATGCAGTTTTTAAATGAAGGTTGTTATTATTAAGGGAAAACAAAATCCAAACCTACATGGCCCTGTGTGAAAAAGCAATTGCCCCCTAAACCTAATAACTGTTTGGGCCACCCTTAGCAGCAACAACTGCAATCAAGCGTTTGCGATAACTTGCAATGAGTCTTTTACAGTGCTGTGGAGGAATTTTGGCCCACTCATCTTTGCAGAATTGTTGTAATTCAGCCACACTGGAGGGTTTTCGAGCATGAACTGCCTTTTTAAGGTCATGCCACAGCATGTCAATAGGATACAGGTCAGGACTTTGACTAGGCTACTCCAAAGTCTTCATTTTGTCAAGAAATCAGGAAGGGGGCAAACACTTTTGCACACCACTGTACATACCTACACTGTCCATACACATTTAAGACGTTGAATGCCCTTGTCGTCTACCAAAGTAAAATCAACTCCACAGGGGTCACTCTCAAAGAGGAAGCAATATTCAGTTGCCACCTTTGTGCTTGTGGTGATTTAGAATCAGAGAGGGAGACAGTAATTTGTATGTTTTTAGGCTGTGACTTTAAAACATTTATTGTACATTTAAATCACACAAAAACCAAAAACACTGCCATCACACATTGGTTGATTTTAAACCTGGAGTAGTTATAACTACTAGGATATCATCTGTGATCTGCTCGCAGCAAGGCTCTTACCATGGTAGGGACCCTGGTGTATATTCTCAGTTTAAACCAGTAGTTGACTTTAAAATAAAAACACAAGAGCTGCATTAAGTCACTAATCAAAATTTAGTTTGTTTGATGATGCAGATGCATGTTTAATGTTCTACTCTAGTTAGTTGTCCTTGTCTCTAAATTTACCTTCATTCTAACTTTCACCTTACCTTTTCTAGATCTATACTGTCACTATGCTTGCCCAATTTCATATTTATTCTTTTCTCGATAGTGCTAGGTTAATAGGTCTAACTACCTTTTATTTACCTACCCTTGTCTGTTTTGAACAGGGCATGGATGAAGATGCAATCAACAAGGCCATTGAAGACACCACTGTTGGGATTTATGTTATTAAAGAACATGCTTCAAATGATGAACCATAGGACATTGGAATTGTCCTTGAAGGCATCAAGGTGTTGCAAAATCTGGATAATGTAGCATTAGCTGTTGTTCGGACTGATGTATGCCCTGAACCTCAGCTACCCTGCTGACCTCCGCTACACCTTTTAAGTAGTCCAAAAGATTTTCATGGAACTGGATGGGGGTAAACTTTCTAACAAAGTACTTGCTCTAAAAAACAGGCTCTTTCAGTGAAACGGTCAGAGAGACTGCACTGCCAGAGATAAATACAAGACATTTGAATTCCTCAAAAGGCATCTTTGGTATTGCTATACCATTTGAACTGCTTTTTCATTTTCTTTTGTTAATCCACTGTTGTAAGTTGACAGTATTTTTTCTTATGAATCCATTATGAAAATAGTTTAAAGAGGGTTTGTAACTATTTTTGTTCTGATTCAACTTTAAAAACAGCTGCAGTATTTTGTATTTCCTGGTTTGAATCCTCTTTGACAACAGCTTATACAAGGTTTACATATCTATTTGTGTTTATTCCTCAGGGAAAACAAAAGCAAACTTTCTAACAAAGCACTAGCTCTAATTTGCCATATTCACTTTGTGCCATGTTTGGTTTATTTAAGTGAAAGAGTGCTATTCTTGTTTTGTATTTGCTCTTGGGAATGCACTGTTTGTGGACAGTTCCCATTATTTTGTATTTGCACTTTTAAATCTACTGTGACAACATATTATTCAGGGTTTATAAATGTCTTTGCTGTTCTTAATCCATTCTGCAGATATGTTTGAAGCATGTATATGCTCCTATTGATACACTGTGAAAACAGTTAATGCAAGGTTACATTATTTATATTGTGAATCCATTCCACTTTATACAGAATTTACATGATTTTTGTTGTGAATCCACTGTGTAAACATTGCATTATTATGTATTTGTGTTTGAATCCACTGCTGTTGATGCATGGTTTACAGAGTCCAATTTTTGTATTTTGTGCAATTATGATTCCTTTGTAAAACCCGTTTACGGCAACTGCACTGAATCCTGGGTAAAGTCATGCATGTTCTGCAAAGTTTTAAGGCTTAATATAGCAACATTTTAGTACATAACTTTGCCTTTTTTGTCATTGTAAATCAGGTTTTTTTTTATACATGGAACTGATGTCTACATTTGGATAAGTTAACTTTAACAAATCAAGTTAGATTTAAGATCAAACTCGGGTACCTGGGACATAATAAAATTGCTATAAAGTTACATAATAATAATAATAATAATAAATAATAATAATATAGCCGCAAGCAGCAATTCCGGGGTTCAAGCCAACACAAATTGCATTTTTGGGCCTTAATTACAGAGCCACAATGTGGCTGATTGGACTTCATTTCCAGTTACTGGGCCAAGTTTTGTATTTCTAGCTCATTCCAGCTCACAGGAATTTGAGCCAAAGCGGCAGTTCAACAACAAATAATAATAATAAACCGGCACAAACACAGAAGGATTTCAGCCCCTTTGGGGGCCACATTCTGATCATGTGGGATCAATGTACACATTAAAATCAAATAAATTCAAAGGACCTTTTTCCCCCCAGTGTAGAGGTCCTGACCATAGACTATTTAAAAGAAGGTCCTGACCTACTAGCAGTGGCTCGCTTAGGGCAATAAAATAAATCGGCCTTTTCGGATTAGATTTGAGAACACTGATTTGCTAAATTTTATGTCATATGTTCATATCTTTGGCTAAACTGCTACTTATGAGCGATTTCTACATTACTCCAGAGCTGCTGAGACATGCAGACAGGCGGAGGCGATATGTAGGAAAAGCATGTATATTGCGCAGATGATATTTTACACATTTCTTGGTGAATTTCGAATTTCAAACACACAAATATAGACAATGTGTAACATTCATTATTAGTATTAGTAGTAGGTGTAATGGGTTTTTGTGGCTCAAGGTCTAAAGGAGGGCAGCACCCTAGTGCCCTCTATTGGCCAGCTGCCACTACCATTACTATTATTTTAAATCTCTATGTGGAATTTGCATTGTGCTATTATATGTTCTCTTTCAATCTGCTCTCTCTCAATTCAAATCAAAGGCTTTATTGGCATGAAAGTTTTGAAAAACTATTTTGCCAAAGCACCCAAGTTCAAATTGATCAAATATTTGTACACTACACAAACCAGTAATTGAAAAAAATAATAAAATACAGTAATATTGAAAATATACATACACAAAACAGTAATATTAGCAATAACACAACAGATAAAATACAGTAAATAACATCAAAAGTGTATATACAACCAAAATGTATTGTATACATGACTGTGTGTGTGTGCGTGTATATGTAACTTGTATGTGTGTGCGCGCATGTGTGTGTGTGTGTAGGCTGTGATGTCAAGATAATTATTTGTCATATTCAGTGATGTTGTGTTAACTATGTGTCCCTCAGTTTATGACATGCAGTCACATATTGTGCAGCTATGTTAGCTGCACATCCCTCTCCTAATAGAATCTGTTGCTTTTTAATGTCATTTAGCTTTGTAACGTTTGGGATTTAACAAATCAAATTTCTTAAAGTATTCCACTCTGTCTCTACCTCACCTGTCGTGCAATGACTACAAACAACTTAAAGCTCAATGTGAGATGTAACCAAACTCAAAAAAGTGTTTTTTTAAAATGTTAATAAGTAATGGGTAACGGCCTAATTCTGCCCTGCACAGATTGCTTGGTGTTTTTCTTTGGATGTTTAATATGGACCAACAGAATTCTGCATGCAGGGTCTCTCTCTCTCTCTCTCTCTCTCTCTCTCTCTCTCTCTCTCTCTCTCTCTCTCTCTCTCTCTCTCTCTCTCTCTCTCTCTCTCTCTCTCTCTCTCTCTCTCTCTCTCTCTCTCTCTCTCTCTCTCTCTCTCTCTCTCTCTCTCTCTCTCTCTCTCTCTCTCTCTCTCTCTCTCTCTCTCTCTCTCTCTCTCTCTCTCTCTCTCTCTCTCTCTCTCTCTCTCTCTCTCTCTCAACAGGCCAAGCCCAAGGAGCATAAAAGGGATAAACATCAAAATCTCTCGAGGCAAGATTGCATGATGAGCCAAATGTTTTCTTGGAATCACTGAAAACCCAGCGGGGCATGTACACATGCTTGCTCACATGTTTGGAGGCTTAATAGCATTTACACATTCTGTCACGGCACAGCAAAGAAAACTTTCAGTTCTATAAATCAGGCAATTGTTTTGTTTTCCCTTTGGCTTGTCTAGCCTGGCGACCATCGCTGTTATTAAATGGAGAATAGTCACTCCCAGCAATCATAAACAGTTTGTCACTTCCCAAAGACTGTACTTGTACTGTAATGACCTAATATGTTCTACAGATGCCTGTTTGAACTTCTCAATTCAATAAAGTGGGGAAAAAGTTGATTAACAAAAACAAACAAAAAAAACATTTCACTGGCGTAAACAGACACACACTGGTTTGGCGTTCATGCACACCATTTAAATTTTAATCAGGGTAGGTAGATTCTTGACCCACTTGCCCAACCGGGGCAGTGGCAAAAAATGTTATTGTTGGACCCTGAGTACACTCGCATTGTCTGACTGAACTAGCTTGAAGGGAGTGCTCCATTTTCTAGGAGTCATGGTCTCTTCAAGATTAACTCCAGGGTTCTCTGACATTTAAAAACAGGTCACAAACATATACAAATAAAATATAAAAAGGCTAAATATGTAATTTCAATAATGAAGAATATTCATAATGTTAATGTATTTGGCCTCTCCTGATCCACAGAGTGTCTGTTCTGGATTGTTCTATGCAGTTCCGGACAAGATAAGATTATTGCATCTACACTATTCCTTTTATTTATTCTTATCAGTGTTTTTGTCTTGAAATGGCAAAAAACTGCAACAAGATTTGAGATATATTAGCTAGTTTAGACACCTTAAGAGACTTGTTTTATTGAATATATTATCAGTTTCATGGTGATCAGGAAGAGCACACCATGTCCTTGTAAGCCCCACAAAAAGGCTTGTTGAGAGAACAGATCAACCAGGGGAGGATTAGTGAGGATTACAGCACTGAGGATGACATCAAGTATTATGCAAGGTAAGAAATATGTAATTACATGATTTCAGTTGTATAACGTCTAAAAATTGTAATTTTTTAAAAATCCAAAAGAATTTTTTTAGACTTTCCTTATTGAATTATATTAATGTGTATGTACATTTGTGGGATTTAAAAAAAACAATTCTGAGGGGTAAGGCCCTGTGCCATATCCTTAAAGTTTCTCTGTCTGTTTCTCTCTGTGTTGTGGGCGTGGCACTCCCTCTCTCCACAGGCTCCTGACTCATCAACCAACACACCGGCTCCAAGCCGCACACCAGCAACTCATCCACTGATCACGTGTATCAACCCTGGTCGAACTTCCACTCATCGCCAGATCGTTGTTTTCAACCCATGTGGTAGTTCACGTCCCATAATATCATTCTAGTTATTTTGCTTCCTTGTGTTTTGAATTGTGCTAACCTTGCTCTCCCTGTGCTCAGGATCACAGCCTGCTTGTCTGTCTGCCTCGCCCAGCAACTCTGCCTGCCAGCCTTGCTTGGTCTCAGCTACACAGCCACACGTACCTCCAGACTTGGACCCCAGAAATACCTCATCCACCCATGGCTCCCCTCTCACCCCTCGGTCTCCGTCCTCTGGCTCCCTTCCCTCAATCCCATCAAAACTCTGGTGAACTGTACAATAAATCCCTCATCTCTAACTCACCTCTCTGTGTCTGTGTGAGTCTGCGTTTGAGTCAACCCTTGTGAATCGTAACATCATCGTCCTGTCCTAAATGGTTTCCATAAATAGTTAGGGCTGCTAGTTAAAGACTAACAGAAATCATACCTTAAATCACAATCCACTAATACAGTAACTGCATTATCTAACAGGTCTATCCATTCATTTGTTTCTGTCTTTATTTCAGTCTATCATGTGGTCCCCCAAACACCATAAGAGTCATATGAATGTCATAGAGAGCAAACCCATTGCTGCCTGCAGGGAGTATTATTCAGGCCAGTTCTCTTAGATTAACTTTTATTTACGTTAACAGAACCTTTTTTCAGTTCACAATCAATATTATATATTTCTTTAAGTCATTGTGCATATCATTGATATCATGGCTTGATTATGTTTACTCTTTTCTGTACAGTACCAACAGCCTAGACATTTTGATGCACAGAGATCAGAGCCTGTGATGCGTTCCCGATAACACCTACGAATTGAAAACAATACTACGCTAGCGGCTCTGTGAGGCTGTATTTAGTCACAGTGGTGCTTTGCGCAAAATGCTAATGTCAACATGCTAACATGCTCACAATGGCATATTGATGTTTACCAGGTAATCGAAATGTTTACCACATTCACCATCTTAGTTTAGCATGCAAACATTTGCTAAGTAGCACTAAACACAAAGTGCAGTTGAGGCTGATAGGAATGTCATTAGTTTTAAAAAGACTGAAAGTCAGGAGATCACCAAAGTCTTTAAGGCCTGACCGCTAGGGGTCATGAGCAATGCCAAGGGGCAGGGTGAGAAAGTAAGTACACCCTCAAATTCTCCTATGGCCCTCCCTTCCAGTATGGTTAAAAAATACAGACAGCAGTGGGGTATGTGGGAGGCAAACAATGGTGTGAGGCATGGCCTCATGGCTACGTAGTGTGTGACAAAGCAGGGATCTGTGGGGAAATGGGTGCTAATGGTCAAAGCTAACCAGCCATGAGCAGCTACTGTCGGGATCTCTGTTGAAAAGGCGCAGAGGCCAGCAGTGCTTTGACAGTCACTAGAAGAACATTTGCGCCCCATAAAAAGAGTCACTGTGTGGGTACCTGTATTGTAACTGGGCTAGCAGCTCTCCTACAAGAGGCTCTAACAGTGTGTGGAAAGTGCCAGTGCATAATCATAACCACACTCTTTAGAGTGGTTAAGTTAATGTTACCTTTTTTCAACCCTAAATTTCTAGTGAAGCTACAGTGGTGTGAAAAAGTGTTTGCCCCCTTCCTGATTTTGTCAGGCCCAGCCCTTCCCACTACGCTCGCCAGTCCAGAACCAGCCCACCTTGTTCCGGTCCAGAGCGCCGCCAGTAAACTCCCTCGACCTGGTCCCGTCGAGTCCTCGGGGCGGCCACAAACCATGCTGGATTCCTTGCATGCCTACTACTATCTGCACAATAAAACTGTTCCAACCTTACCTCCATTCTGGTTCGTGTGTTCTGCATTTGGGTTCAGAAAACAGGTCCTGCGACAGAACGATCTGGCCAACATGGACCCAGCGGAAACCAGATCTGATGACTTGAAAGAACTGGTGTTGAACCTTTCTAGTTTGCTGGAGAGTTGGGGAACAGCCAGCAGCGAGCAGTCCAGGCTGACAGTCAAAGCTCCCGCACGTTTTGCTGTCTCCCGCATGCCCTGGCTATGGGACTCCCTTCCTGAGTGGGCCAAGATCTTTGTGTCTGCTTCCGGTTCCCGGCTTGACTCCCGACCCGCCAGTCGGCAGCCCGCACCCCGGTTTACTCATCTCCAGACTGTACCTCAGCATGTTGCTGTCTTGGCGCCTTCCGGGAAACGCTCCAGGAAGAAGCATGGCTCCCTCCGCTGTTCACCTGCCCAGCTGCTCAGCCGCCCCCTGTCCCTGCGGGATCGCAGCAGCACCCTGTCCTTGCTGCCGCTGGATTGCAGCAGCACCAATCCCTTGCCATCGCTAGATCGCAGCAGCCTCTGTCGCAACCATCACTCCCTGCTGGATCGCAGCAGTCATCGCAGCAGACAGAAACCCCTGCAGGGTGGCAACAGCTCCCCGCTCCCGGACTCTCTGCCAGACCTCAGCAGCTCCCTGGACTTCCTGCTGGATCGCAGTCGACTCATTCCCGGCTGGATCTCAGCAGTTCCCTGGACTTCCTGCTGGATCGCAGTCGATTCCTTCCCGGCTGGATCTTAGCAGCTCCCTGGACTCCCCTGCTGGATCGCAGTAGACTCCGTCCCGGCTGGATCGCAGCAGCTCCCTGGACTCCCTGCTGGATCGCAGTAGACTCCTTCCCGGCTGGATCGCAGCAGCTCCCTGGACTCCCTGCTGGATCGCAGTCAACTCCTTTCCCGGCTGGATCGCAGCAGCACCAATCCTTGGCCGATGCTGCCAAGGATTGGCGCAACCACCTCCGCTTCCGGTTGGATCATAGCACAACGCAGGACTGACTGCTGGGTCGCAACAAGTCAGTGAATCATCGGTGGGGTCACAACAGCAGCCGCACCCTCCTTCTCAGTCGGAGGAGCAGGTTCCGGTCTCCCGCACACCACCGGTCCAGCCCGCTCCTCAGCCAGTCATTCCAACGCCGGCTCCATGTCCTGCTGCCTCGTCGCTGGCCCCATGTCCTACTGCCTCGGCGCCGGACCAAGAGCAATTTTCAAGTGAGAGGCTTGTGTCTGGGCAGAGATAGATTTTATAGATGTTATCTTATCTAAGCTTTATTGTTCTGTGCTTTGCTTAATCGGGAGAGTAACGGACCGCCGTGTCCTAATTGCTGTGTGGTTTTCTTTGTGTTTAGCACGTTCCATTTGTATCGGTACCACGCCGTTGGGCCGTTTAACTGTGTTAGCTTTAGCCACTGTGGAAGCTAATAACTTTATATATAAGCTATAAGCTTTATCAGACCAAAGTCCAGTAACACAGTTGGTGAATGAAAGTTTGCTGCTGGGTTACTGTGTGATAAAGGAACAGCTCTTAAGTTGTGCCTTACTCTGTGTATTTTCCTTTCTGTTTCCTCGCCACTAAACCACACACCTTTACACGTACATTTATACACATCTCAAACGACCCAGATAGCGTGAGAGCAAAGCTAGCTAAGCTGCTCGCTATCTTGAGGACAATTAGAGCTTATCCTTCCTTTCGGCTCTGTCCCTTTGTTTGAGTTTCGCGGTTCTGCCCACCATTTTGGCTCTGTGTGACGTAGACCCATGTGGTCACGCTCGCCATCTTCCTTCCATTCCTCCCACCCCATTGTCCTCCCACCCCATTGCCCCCCCACCCCCACACACACACCTTATATGCTTGCTGATTGTTGTATGCATATTGTGTTTAGACTAGATGGTAGTGGTTGTTGACTGAGGTTATTGATTGTGAATCAGGGCTTAGATTAAATAAATGCTATAGTATCTTTTAAAGAGCAGTTGCTCAGTGCTCGGAACTCACCCTTTACTGTCCCCCTTTTAATGTAAGATAGTACCTTAAATATCTGCATTTTTTAGGTGGACAGCCACCTTTGAGACTATTTTTCACGTTTGGTTATTGGTGCCTGATTCCAGGGTGGTGCCCTGTAATTATTAATCCATATGAATATTTTAAATAATATTAATAATTGTATTAATATTCATAAATCTCTGATATTTCTGCTAATAACCAAACCTGCCCTACCTGAATCCCAACACTCTGCTGGGCTTTCTTGGTGATGGAGCTGATTTTCAGCATCCACTTGAGGTTTTGGGTGATGATGGTGGCCCAGGAAGCGGAAGGACTCCACAGTGTTGACTGGGGAGTCACACAGGGTGATGGGACCAGTGGGGCTAGGTTCTTCCTGAAATCCACTGTCTTAAGGGCATTAAGCTCCAAGTTGTTCAGACCGCACCAGGTCACGAGATGGTCAATCTCCCACCTGTAGGCAAATTCATGCCCACCAGAGATGAGCCCAATGAGGGTGGTGTCGTCTGCGAACTTCAGGAGCTTGACGGACTAGTGACTATAGGTGCAGCTGTTGGTGTACAGAGAGAAGAGCAGAGGGGAAAGGACGCAGCCTAGAAGAGAATCAGTGCTGATGGTCCTGGAGTCAGAGATGTGTTTCCAGGAGAGTCCAGGTGCTAGAGGATGAAGTGAAGGACCATGTTTACTGCATCGTCTACAGACCTGTTGGCTCTGTAGGCTAACTGCAGGGGGTCCAGGAGTGGGTCAGTGATGGTTTTGAGATGCGACAACACCTGGTCTGCAGTCATTGAATTCTGTGGCACTTGGTTTTTTGGGGACGGGGATGATGGTGGAGGTCTTGAAGCAGGCTGGAACATGGCATGTCTCCAGTGAGGTGTTAAAGATACAGCTGATCAACAAAGTGCTGAGGGCAGAGGGAGAGACCGAGGTGGGAGAGGTGGAGCTGGTGGGCTGGAGCTGGTGGATGCAGTCACAGGGGATGTTGTCAGAACTGTCCCATTGTCTTTCAAATCGACAGTATAATTCATTCAGTTTGTTGGCCAGCAGCAAGTTGGAGTGGGAGGCTTTAGGTTTGTAGTTGGTGAAGTGTCTGAGCCTCCTCCAGACAAACAGAATCAATTGCTGAGAACTGTTGTTGTATTCTCTGAGTACAGTCATTTAGCTTCTCTCATCACCATGCTAAACCTGTACTTTGCCTCCCTAAACCTGTCCCTATCTCCACTCCTGAATGCTTTTTCCTTTTCCAACCTTAGCAGTCTTTAGCTGTGAACCAGGGTTTGTCATTGTTATAACTCACCCTGGTGCATGTTGGTATATAGCAGTCTTCATAGAAGCTGATTTAGGACGTCACAGCCTCTGTGAACTCATCCAGACTGTAGCAATCCTTAAAAAAAACATCCCAGTCAGTACAGTTCAAGCACGCATGAAGGTCCTCCATAGCGTCACTGGTCCACTGCTTTGATGTCCTCAAAACAGGTTTAGAGAGCTTTAATGTCTGCCTGTATGCAGGAATTAGGTGGACCATGACGTGGTCAGAGTGTCCCAGTGCAGCGTGAGGGACGGCGTGTTAAGCATTGTTGATTGCTGTGTAACAGTGATCCAAAATATTCTCCTTTCTGGTCGGATATTTAATAAACTGTCTGCATTTGGGGATTTCCTTTGTTAGAGTCACCGAGGACAATAACTAAGGAGTCCAGGTTGTATCTGGTCGGCGAGCATGCGCTGTGCCTCCTGCACGAATGTAAACACAGAGAACCTATTGTCTCATTACTTCAACTTCCAATGATAATTTTTAACTAATTAAAACACTGACATCCAGATTAATTTGATTAATAAAGGGTGTTTTGGCCTGTACACTGAAAATAACTGATTTTAGTATGAGCTCATCTGGTAAGAGAATAAGAGAAACCACATGACAAAACCACATCCTATGTGTAGCTCAAATAAATCATGTTAGCAATCTATTATTTCCATTCTGACTACTGGTTGATTTGTGGGTTTTATGATGGTATGATGCTATGTAAAGCCCTTTGAGCTACAGCTTAAACATTATCCAACATTTTTTCTGTAAATCTACAGTATATGAGCTATGTAAACACACCATTCATATGCACTATGATTAATTCAACTTGGTATCAAGATAGCTACTTGCAAGTCCATGTTGTAAACAGAAAACGGTTAGTGGCATGGCTCTAGGGTTGGCAATGTCGGTCTGTTGCTTGGTTGGTCCACCACTGACAGTCTGTCCACAGACTGAAATATCTTGACAACTACTAGATAGATTGTCATGAATTTTTTTACAGACATTCCTGGCCCCCAGAGGGTGAATTCTACTGATGTTGGTGATCCCCTGACTTTTCTTCTAGTGCCACCATAAGGTAAACATGTTTGGTTTTTGGGAAAATGTGTCAACAACTATTGGATGGGTTTCCATGAAATTTAACACAGACATGTATGTCCCCCTCAGGAAAATTCATAATAACTTTGGTGATCTCCTGTGTTCTCATCTAGTGTGAGAGAAATTTAAATTTGTCCAACTGCAATGACATTCCTATCATTCCTATTGATTCCTAGCATCAACTTTGTGTTTGGTGCTAATTAGCAAATATTAGCATGCTAACTTTAGCATTTAGCTCAAAGCACCAATGTGCCTAAGTAAAGCCTCAGAGCCGCTATCATGGCTGTAGATTCTTAAGTCCTTTTTTTTTTCTTTTTTTTTTTTAATAAAGGGATACTCCAGAAATTTAGTATTGCACTTCCATAAATTTGGGGGACTCACAAGACACACATTTTAAAAAATAGTGCAGTACCCGTTCAGAATTAATAACATTAAATTGACCATTGTGTCAGGTTTTCAAAACGTTAACATTAAAACTCAAATCAACCTCATTAGGTAGGCTATAACCAGCACCGTTGAGAGAGAGGGTTAATACATGGCTCTGGGTTTAAACTTGCACATGCAAGCGTCTTGTTTGGAGAGGGCAAAGGTCACGGGTGCGTTCTGAGCTTGAGGCAGAGGAGAAGGAATCGTAGGAACGAAGGAAAGAATCGAAGGAAACGTCCTTCCTTTATAGTTAGATGGTCAAAATAGATGCAGTAGAGGCTGTCAAATCTCCCTAATATTTTACCATAAACACTGGGGATATTTAAATTGCACAAGTGCAACAAACAGTGCAAAGTGGTAGGTCTTGGACACAGAGATTGTGTGGGCATCTCTAAGTGCACCTGCTAATATCACTTTGCCAAGCAGGGAACTCAAGGGGGTGAACCCAAATCACAGACAGTGGGGGATACAGGGACTGTCAGGCAGGCAGAGATCAAAACCAGGAAAGGCAGTCCAGATGAGGCAAACAAATCCAATAGGGAGCAGGCAGAAATTCCTAAGTCCATAAAACAGGGAGATAGTCAAACACAAGGCACATGAACCAAGACGAACTGACACAGAACAAGGGAAGCACACAGACTATATACACAGGTGACACTGATTAGTGTGGAGCAAACAATCAAAACTGGAGGGAAAGGCAAACAAAGATAGGAAGTAAAACTACACAAGACACATGAGGCAGCAAACTTACAAAATAAAACAGGAAACAACAAAACCCAAGACCTAAAACTATGACAGCTATTTCACCTGCTAGTTCATGTACATGCAGCAGTGCAAAGTGCAAAAAAGCTGGGTGAAGTGGAATATAGATCTGAGGGTGAGGTGATTTATAAATACACTCAACTAGTCACATCACTAGTCTCATAGCTCTGAAACAGCTGAGCCAATCACAGTTAAGCATGACAACTATAGCTTAACAAATGGAGAGAGCTTCTCCAGGAAATTATCGTCTGGATGGAGAAGAGCAGCAAAACGTAAGCACACAGCATCACAAATCTGCAGGCAGATGGGATGGGTTTTTAGTGTTTTTGTACAATGACAGTACAAAAAATTGTTAAACCATTTCAATGGCTGCATCAATCCGATGTGCTTATGAGATGTATATTCTCAAGCGTACCTTCTTTTACCAAAACTTGCTTCGCGCTGCCTCATTTGAATGAACCGCCCTTTGTTTGCTCCTCTCCTCTCACCTTGGCACCGTGCGGGTCTGCGTTGGGCACCAAAATACCACACAGATGGGCAAAGCCAATTATAAAGGAAAATAACCAAACTATTAAAGGGCTGCTTGTGCAGGTTGTAGCACCACCATGAAAATAGAGTCCTGGATCCTATTTTCCATAATACAACTCAATAGCATCTTTTTATTAGGCCCTCTCTGTCTGGTAATTGCTTACATCTTTCAAACTCCATGCCTCCACTTTGTAATGCAGAATTTCAGTCAAACCAAAGGTGAGCTTAAACAAGCTCCTCCAGAGCCATGAAAGATATTATTCAACTGTTTTCACAGGATGATTAATAATCCCCATGTCAAAAAACGCAGCCAACAGATAGACAGCCCCATCTTTTCAAGAAGCAAGCATGGGAACTGAAATCATTTCATTCCTCTGACACCCTGAAAATTAATAAATTAAAATCAATGAAAATCTAAACAGTAAGCTAATGCAACCTGTATGAAGGACTTGAAAAATGACCTGACTGGTACTGAAATATACCAGCATATATATTCAGGCTTGTTGCATTTGTTTAGTGTAGAAAATTAGTAAAACCTGATTGACCTGAAATTTCATCATGGTTCTTGCTTGAAGCACGGTGGCCATGAGAGCAACATCTTCACTAATTTGAGAACACACTAGCAGCATTTAGAAAAAATGCTGTAAAGTGAGAAAACACAACCAAATACAGAAGTGCAAACACATGATGATCTTGTAGAATATGATGCACTGCTGTTGATTAAACTACCTAACAGTATATAAAGTAGTTAAAATTAGCACAACCTTAAACATCCACAGCAGTAAATGCAACATACACATTAATGCAGTAATATTAATCCAAAAATATTTATAATAGTAAAACACTGACAGGGACCATTTTACTGAGCAGTGAGTAGGCTACTTTAAGTAAATGTTGCTATAATACTTACTACACACTTTTACCTTAGTAAGGTTTAGAATGCAGAACTTTTACTTGTAGTGGAGTATTTTCGACGTTAGTATTAGTATTTTTGCTTTAGTAATGGACCTGAATACTTCTTCCACCTCTGGTTAGCACACCCACAGTCTAATTGCACCTGTGTTACCAGCTGAGCCTTCCCCTTTAAGAATGGTGGTCTTGTGGGTAACCTGTGTGTGTGACTGTAGTGTAGCTGGTTTGTTGTGGGAAGTGAGTCTTTCCCAGTGTGTGAGGGGTAGTTATGTTACTTTAGTCAGCCATAAAGTGTCCATATAAGCTCAGGTTACAGTATAATAGTTACTGAAAGGCTGTGTGTTGCGTTTGCTGCCACAGAAATGAAATAATAGTCCCTGTTTGTTACTACAGCGTCTTCTTGTACTCTTCACAGCAGAGTTAAGCTAGCTAGTTACGAGTAAAGCTAATTTCAATTAAAATAGTTTTCTTCCGCCACAGTGAAAAAAAATCACAATGACTCGTAATGTTAGCTCAGCTGCTAACTAGCTAAGTTAGCTTTTCACCATCTGGACAACTTACTGTAGCTGTGTAGAGAAGAAAACGCTGTAAGATAGTAAGGTTACATAACGCTAAACAGGGAACTTTTTTATTTCTCTGAATCAGACGTTCTCACGTTCTCACCTACTGGAATATTCCATTTGGTTTAGGTGAGGGGTGCAATAAAATGGCTTTTATTTTATGAGAAATCACAGAAAGTCCTCTCTCCCATTAGCGCAAGCTTCACAGCGGAGCATTCAGGCCCATTCAAAACAATGCAGTTTAGCTGGCTTCCAGCATATGGTAAAATATAGCGGCTCTCTGTGGATGAGAGGGGAGTTGACTGATGGAAGTCTAAGACGTCATATTTAAGTTCATGTTTTGCTTGTTCAACAGTTATTTGATAAATTGCTGATTAAATACATTCGGACAGGATTTGAATTGCTATTATTGCTATATTGTATTATTTTCAAATCTCATCATTTTGGTGCTGACTAAAACCTCTTTGAGGGGCGCCAAAAATTTCCCTATGCAGGATAACCCCTTACTGCTGCACTTACATGAATGATTCAAACTTGGCACTATCGTTTTCCCTCCCCTAGTTGGGTCACAGTCTGTGGGTCCGCACCGTTAAGCTTTGTTTATACTCCCGCGACACGCCGTGGGACGGGCCTCCACAGAGCTGCAAGCATGCACAGAGGTGTTTATGCTCAGCGCGTTGTTCGTTGCAGTATTTCTCTGACACGCCAGGGGGCATACAAACAAAATATCCTGTGGATAAGCAAGGAGTCAATGAGTGTTACCAGAAGAATGTCATTATCCATTATTACAATCCTGTATACTTTTCTACACTTTTACTACAAAATGACTTATCTTTTGCCAGTGTGGTGGTGATCTCTCTCCATGAATTGAGAGTAATTTGGCTGTCTCTGTGGTCCCTCAAAGAAGAGTAGTAGATGTGTTTGTAGAGGCGAACCTGCTTGGCCAGCTTTGGCGTCCATGTTGAATTGAAAAGCACACTGTGTGCCCTGGGCATCTAGTTATCAAAATTCAGAGGTGCACGACCAAGCTCCGCAACAGCTTGTGGCCCGACGCAAAAGGCGCGATGAGGTCATTTTTGGCCCGCAGACCCTCACGCCAGGGACACTGCGTCGAGCATAAACCAAGCTTTACCACGCCGCTGTACGCCTGTGGTGTGCCGAGTAGGCGGAGTCTGCACACCATTTAAAATGCATCTCAGACGACGCATTCGCCGGATGCCCTGCTCTGTTCAAGCAGGGACAGCAGCGTGTACGCTTACCTCGACCACATGGCCCATATAAACACAAACAGGTCAAGGGAGATTGATACGACAGAATTCCATTCAATTCAAATCTATTTATATAGCGCCAATTCATAACAGAAGTTATCTCATTGCACTTTTCCTATAGAGCAGGTCTAGACTGTACTCTGAGAACTGATGCATGTCATTCAGGCTTGCATAAAATCATATTGTGAACATTGCTATCCATGCTGACAATGATTTGTCAACTAGGAAAGCTACCATGGCTTTTGCCCTGTAGGCCAACATTGTTGTTTGTTTGCTGCTGCTGGCTGACAGATTACACTCCATTTAAACTTGCCGTCAGGTGTTAAGTGGTGCATCTGCGCACTGAAATGGAATGGACCATGTGTCTCTGTCCCTCCTCTGCAGCCACTTTCCTGGTTCCCCAAGCCCTTACATTGTCATTTTCCATCCGTCCACCAGATGCCCTCAAACTTTCCCTTCTTTCCACATCACCTGTGTTGGGCCTCGCCTAGCCTCACCATGTGTGAGAGACAAAGACAGGCCAACCTGGAAATGCCGAAGACTTCACTAAGAGGCTTGACTTGAAACAAAGAACAGACAATAGGAAAGCATCAAGCCGATACAACCATTAATTCACACCTGAAATGTTAAAGTGAGACAAGATCTCATTTGAACCCAACACGAGATCTCAGTTGAATCTAAACACAGATGAGATGAGACGCACAAGACAGCACGTGAAATCTTGGCGCACAGCTATGACAACACCAACTCTATAAAGCCTGGCACTCCACACTGCCTGCTGCCATTTCCACAGTAACCCGTTTACTAATGAAGGTACATCACGTCTCTCTCCACAGTGACTGCTGTTAGCACAAGAAGACGCTTTTCATGTGAGCTTTTTATTTCCCTAGGAAGATTCTTAACTCGCTGGACGAGAAACAGACTGTTTTGTGTTTGCTGAACACTTTATGGATTGTGATCGTTTACTCCCCATAACGATCCCGTACCTGCAGAAGCAAGAGACACGGACTGACCGTTCCCTTCACGGAGAGCAAGATTGCAGCTGAGCCCCTCTCCCTACCAACATCGGCCACTGTTTCCTGCCCCGAAAGGAACAGTTTCACCATTGGACCCGGCTTTGTCAACGTCTGAGCCTGAGAGAAACTCTGCCGGACAAATCCAAACAAACTGACGCATTCATCAGTCGCTAAGAGAGCGATTTCAAGTAAGAGGCTTGTGTCTGGGCAGAGATAGACTTTATAAGTGTGTTATTTTAACTAAGTTTCATTGTTGTGAATTGTGCTTTGTTTTTTGGAAAAGAGACGAACCGCAGTGTTCAAATTGCTGTGTGTTTTTCTTTGAGTTAAGCACATTCCATTTTGTATCGGTACGACGCTGTTGGGCCGTTTTAACTGTGTTAGCTTTAGCCACTGTGGGAGCTAATAACTGTGCTTTATCAGACTAAGATCCAGTAACACAGCTGTTGTACGAAAGTCTACTGCCGGATTACTGTGTGATAAAGGGACAGCTATTACGCATTGCCACGGCATTTGAGATTCTTTGTGCCTTACTCAGTGTGCTTTCCTCTCTCTTCTCTCCCTCCACTAACCCACACACCTTTACACGTACATTTGCACGCTCATACACATCTCAAATGGCCCGTGTTAGCTTAGCCAGCTAAGCTGCACGTTCTTTTGAGGACAAATAGTGTTTTAGCTCTATCACTTTAAGATTTGCAGGTCTGCCCGTCATTTGACTTTGTGCGTGACGACCACCCACTTGGCCGCCACCTTCCTTGCACCCCTCTTCTCTATTGTCTCCCACACACACACACACCACACATCTTACATGCTTGCTCACTGTTGTATACTTATTGTGCTTAAACTAGACAAAGTGGATGTTGGCTGAAGTTATTGATTGTTAATCAGTGCTAAGGTTAAATAAGCGCTATTGTATCTTTTAAAAAGCAGTTGCCTGTGGTTATTGTGTATACATGTTGTGATAATAGCTGGTTGCGATGGTTCGTGCTCGGATCTCACCCTTCACCCTTTTAATGTAAGACAGTGCCTTAAATATCAACATTTGTAGGTGGACAGCCACCTTTGAGACTGTTTTTCATGTTTGGTTATTGGTCCCTTATCCCAGGGTGGTACCCCGTAATTATTAAATCAATATTAATAATGTTGATAATATTAATAATTGTAATAATATTTATAAATATCTTTGATATTTCTGCTAATAATCAAACCTGCCCTACCTGAATCCCAACACCTGACTGTCCCACCCATTTACACACCTGTTTCCACTTCTCTCATCAGCCCTGCAGTTACCTGACCTTCCCAGCTCACCTGTTTCCACTCTCGCTCATCAGCAAGAGTGAGCAGTTTGTATTATTTTCAAATCTCATCATTTTGGCGCTGGCTAAAACCTCTTTGGGGGGTGGCAAAAATTTCCCTATGCAGGATAAACCCTTTCTGCTGCACTTACATGAATGATTCAAATTTGGCACTATCGTTGTTTTCCCTCCACTGTCATTCCTCCATTTATTCTTTTTGCAAATCATGTAATCACTCCAGGTATTTAAATTTTTTCATGCAAGTACTTGATTTGGTAATTGTCAATCAATTGAGGGCATACAATGAAGTTCATCAATAAATATATATTAAGTGAAGAACAAATATGCCATGGCCTTGTTCTTTTGTCAAACATAAGTTTGCTATTCCAACTTACCAACCAACCAACTAAGATCTGTATTATTTATGAAATGCGATAGGTTCACATCAATGTGATAAATAGCTCTTATCAGTTAACAATATGCATGGATGCAGTAAAGCTTGGGTCAGCTTTTGTGCTATGTCTAATCTACAAACCTTGTTATCAACTACAGTAACTCCACACATAAACCAGTACCTGATATGCCAAAATCGAAGATGGCTAGATTAACAGTCATGAGCTCAGGAGGCTTCAACTTGGTC
This sequence comes from Siniperca chuatsi, assembly GCF_020085105.1. Taxonomy (NCBI): domain Eukaryota; kingdom Metazoa; phylum Chordata; class Actinopteri; order Centrarchiformes; family Sinipercidae; genus Siniperca; species Siniperca chuatsi. Next base: position 6,190,866 of record NC_058057.1, read on the forward strand.
TTGCGTTTGATGGTCATATAAATGACATAGCCATTCCCTGTTGCAGACATGATTCCTGAAAGAGAGGCAAGGTAAATTTATTTGTATAGCACATTTCAACAAGGCAATTCAAAATGCTTTTGTAAGACAAAGTGAACATAGGGCAATATAAAAAGACATTTAAAAACAAGATAAATCAGGAGAGTAAAAGCTACAGTGCAGTGTAAGAAATTAATAATTATTTGATTTAATAAAAGGCAGCAGCAAATAGAAAAGTCTTCATCCTTGATTTAAAAGACCTGAGAGTTGCAGCAGACCTGTGGGTCTGGGAGTTTGTTCCAGATACTGTATATGGTGCATTAAAAACTGAACGCTGCGTCCCCATGTTTAGTTTTGACTCTGGGGACAAAAAGCAGACCTGTCTCAGATGACCTGAGACGTCTGGATGGTTCATAACATAGCAGAAGATCAGAAAAGTACTTTGGCCCTAAACCATTAAGTGCTTTATAAACTAACAGTAGTATTTTGAAATCAATTCTTTAACAGACTGGAAGCCAGTGTAAAGACCTCAGAACTGGAGTGATGTCATCCACTGTCTTGGTCTTAGTGAGGACGTGAATTATTACCCAGTTATATCTATTGATCAAGCCAGATGAAACTAACCAGTTAGTTAAACTTCAAGCATGCCTTAAGGACATAAAGACCTAGATGACCTGCAATTTTCTGATGTTAAACTCTGACAAAACTGAAGTTATTGTACTTGGCCCCAAACAACCTCAGAGAGACATTATCTAAAAGATATAGTTACTCTAGATGGCATTGCCCTGGCTTCCAGCACCACCGTAAGGAACCTCAGAGTTATCTTTGATCAGGATTTATCCTTTAACACCCACATGAAACAAACTTCAAGGACTGCCTTCTTTCACCTACACAACATTGCAAAAATCAGGCACATCCTGTCTCAAAATGATGCTGAAAAACTAGTGCATGCATGTGTCACTTCTAGGTTGGATTATTGCAATTCCTTATTATCAGGCTGCCCAAATAAGTCCCTTAAGACTTTAAAGTTGATCCAGGATGCTGCAGCACGTGTACTGACAAGAACTAGGAAAAGAGATATATTACTCCAATATTAGCTTCTCTGCACTGGCTCCCTTTAAAATCCAGAATAGAATTTAAAATCCTTCTCACCTACAAAGCTCTTAATGGTCAGGCACCCGACTAGAACACTGTGCTCCTAGAATGCAGGGTTACTTGTGGTTCCTAGAGTTCCTATAGGCCTAGACTGCCGGGAGACTTCCCATGATGCACCTCTTTCCTCTCTCCTCCTCTCCCTCTCCATCTGTATGCATTTTTATCTCATTACTGCATGTTACTAACTCGACATCTCTCTCCCGCAGTTCTGTGCTTTCTCGTTTCTCTTGTCTCTCCTCCTGTCGATTTCAGCAGGTATTTCTGCCTCCGGAGCTGCAGAGACTGGATCTGTCGTTGTGGGCCACTTGCTGCCCCTGTGTTGCTGCTCGACAACTGCTACTACAGTTATTGTTATTGGCTCTGTTACTAATACTGTCATTATTATTCCTATATCTGTCATCATTTTGATTATTATTAATTTATTAATATTAATGTTACCACTACCATTACATTAAATATACTACACAGAAGTCAGTGAACAATGCAGCTATAAGCTACAAACACAGGTGTATTTAATCAAGTGGCTAATTTAACTAAAATAACTGCCTGCTTGTGTAGATAAACTGTAAAACTTAAAATCTCCATGCAAAAAAAAGCACAGATAGAAAAAAAGGCATGGAAATGGTACAAATATTTGTGTCAGTCACAGTGTAGATAATGCTTACCTTGAGGCAAATTCAGATAAGAAAACCCCAATAAACACAGACTAAAATCTTATATAGCTAGCTACCCTGCAGACAGAGGTAAAATGGTAAATGGACTGTACTTATATAGCGCCTTTCTAGTCATTCTGACTACTGAAAGCATTTCAGGCGCATTTTATTAAGTAACTAGTTAGACACGAAATGCCTGCTTCTTTAGAACCTGTGTCCTACATCTGCACATTCATATTTTCCTTAAAAGGGGCATTGTACAAGCTTACTATGAGGTTTCAGGCAGAAAACCAAACAGAGGGGGGCTGTAAAATCTTGCTTACATGTAAATGTTTTTATTAAAAATGGATTAAGACATGTTTGATATGATACAAGTATACAAATAAAAACCTGACAAAACAGGAAATCAAGAATATCAAACACTATGAAAACAAAAATGAGTTAAGTGCAAATAAAAGCAGGGCCAGTTGATTTAGATGAGAGGTGAAACATGAACAGGAAGCATACTGTCAGTGCAATAATCCCAGTATTATGAACTCTCATCCCACACAATTCCACACATGAAAAGAGAATAAAGTCAGGGAGAGTGTTGAGTCTGACTATTCTCTGTGTTATCGAACCAGCACCACACATTTGAACACTAAGCTGACTTTGTTTTCCTACCTAGTGTGACCATGACTGCAGTGACAGAAGCAATGCTTCAGCATTTGTTAGCTATGAAACATCTGCTGAGACTAGCTACTAGAGTTCTACATAGGCCTAAAACAGCGACCCAAACCTGGCCCATATATTATATTTGAAAATAACCAAACTCAAACCCTACCTGAGCACAAAGTTTTACGCAACAAAATGGCCCCCACTATGAATGTCAGCAGGTGTGTTTAAAATAGTTAGCTAGCTACTTGGTCTAAGCAATAATATGAGTCTGTTGGACAGCCAGATATTTATCCTATCCTAAAATGTGTTGTTTTGAACAGTCTGGGTTTAATAAATAGTGAATAGATGTTAAATTATTTCTCTTGACTCGATTAAATCTACACTGATGTGCTTCACAATGCTTTGAAAATGGCAATAGCACACCTGGTTGTTGTGGAGGCAGAGAGACTTGATAAAGCTAATGCTGTTACATAGCTAATGCGTTAGCAAACATATAACTATTTACCTAACGAATGTAAGTAGAATATTCAGTCTCCTTGTTGCTCTGTTTTGGTCTCCATCACCTCTTTACAAAAATATCTGGCTCTTTAGCGATAACTGCTACATGTTTGATGTTTCTCAACAGCTAGTTTCTAACTTTGGCTGACTGCATTTGGTGCTGGGCAGGTAGCCTACAATGTGTTAGAGAATTTCTGCCTGTTGCTATTGGAAACTAATGAGCAGTGAGACTGCATACAGTACAGTCTGATGGCCTTAAAACCCCAATTATGAGCTATAAAGCTATTGTTGAGCTGGGAAATCATTCTCTGTGGGAGATGTCAACTTTGAGCAACCCCTTTCACATTTAATAAACAGCACTGCAGGCATTTGATTCATTGTTAATATAAAAAAAATATTGATTGGTGGAACCTCACCTGACTTGGGACTGGGACAAGAGGACAATGTCTCAATACAGCTTGGTACTACAGCTGTGTATGTCATGAGTTTCTGATATTAAGTGGTGGATTTTCTGCAGTTTACTGATTCTATGTCAGAGATCGTAATAACTACTCCTCACAGCCTAATTATCTTATGTCTAGTCTGGGTAGCCATTCGGCTGTGTGAAATGTGAAGCCAGAAGACATTAGATGCTCAATGAACTAAAGTGGTGCAATCATGTTTTATTAATCTAAGATACAAATAAGACCGGGTCTTGTCTTTGATTTACACAGACCTGGAGAGCTCCAAGAGACGTGATTTGAGAACTGATTCTAAGATTTTACTGCTGGTATTTAAAGCTTTGGGGCTCCTGCTAATTTCGTTGATTTGTTCTTCCTTATCAGCATGATGGCTGCTTGAAATCCACTGGCTAGTGGTTAAATCTCCCCTTGCCATTAAGGTAGTTGGGAACTCCCTATTGAGTATCACAAGTCAGGGTCTTAAAATGAATTTGTTGATGTTAATGCAACAGTGCAATGTGAAATGTATGCAATATACTGGATATTGATCTGAAAAATTTCCACAATGGAACAAAAAAAAGTAGTGTCTATTGCATGTGCACTACTCTCTGCTAACAATCCCACAATGCAATTTGGGACTACTGGATGCGATTTTGATGTCTGAAATAGCTTCCTAATGTTACAGTTAAAAAAGTTTTCATTGTAGCTACAATACCATAGTGAAAAGGAGTACTGATGACCGTCTAATATTCTGAAAATATTCTTGTTTCATTCCTCCAGATTAATTCCTTTTTAAAATGCAAACAAACCAATAGGTACATCCGCTTTTCTTTTCGGTGACTATGAAAATGCTGTACATGAAACACGACAAGTAAAAGCATCAGAGACTTCATCCTCTCATTTAGCCATAATGACGGAGAAAAAGTTGAGTGGTGAGTGAGAAAATTACAACAGCATAGTAATGAACCCCTCTACCCATCCCCATTCTGCATCCACACTGTTAACACTGGAGCACATCTAATGACCTGACTCTCTCCAGAACTAAATACATTTTCAATGCCTACTGTGTGTTCTCGTAGGTTTACATGTGACATTTTCAGTTTACATTGATCAAGTGTCTTTCAGTACAATGAACACATTATGTCTAATGAGGACTGACAGTGGACCCTGAGAGGGTTTGCCTAATTCTTGAACAACCGAAGTGTAAAATTTTAAAATATGTTGACCAATTTTATGCTACTATGTATACAACGTGTAACAGTATATATTATATATCACTGTGCAGTTTTTAGCCTCTACTTTTGGGTTTTAAGATCCACACATTTACTCTATGTATTGTACAAATTTACTGCCACTCTGATTGACCTTGTTTCAAGCAGCAGCATGTAGTTTTTTTCAGCACAAAAAAATTCTGATAAACCCACAGCACCAAACTTCATGCAAGAGAAAATAATGACTACATTTTCTGCAATTTGACATATACATTTTCAACTTTGGGGGGGGGATTATTTTAAAACTTCACTGCAGTTTTTCAAACTCAGTAATCTCCTACTTTATATTAGGGTAAATACTGTATATTTAGAGATTTTCATGTCAATTATTTGTGCTTTTATGGTTATTGAAAATGACATTCACTCACATCTATACTAGCTTCTACACTGCAGAACAAAATCTTGTCTGCTTCACCCAAAAATTTTAAGGGGCATAAATCCACATAAAAAGACCATATGCACAATGCAAATTCATTTAGAGACATTTTGAGACAATAAAGCCACAGATTGAAAGGAACCTGCCCACAATGTAATAGCTTTATTTTCACACACAATGCATAGGAAACAGCATGAGTACAGGTGAGACTGTGCTGACATCACATAGCAGTGTCTGCTCCATTGCTAACAAAAGCTCAGATTGAGCAGTAGTAATCTATTTTCCAACTGCTCCTTGAAAGATCCATCATTACTAGACTAAATACATATAACCTGTAACCACACTTAAGTTACACACTGATATAACTAGAGAGAGTGGGAGGAAACAATAATAGCCAAGTGTAGGATTTTCATGCCTATTAACGACTGTCTGCAAGACTCCAAAAGGAATCCCTAACTCTCTCCAAGTTCACTTTGTAATTGCATTTAATTTTGACACGTTTCAAAAAGGGATTGATGCACAACAGAGTGCTGTGTGCGTGCATACCTGCTGTTGCAAACCGATTACATCCTAAACATGGAAGAAACCAATACCATTGGGAAAGGGGGTGTGTGACTCCTTGAGGTATGATCTATGACATAATTAGAAGAATACGTTGACTCATAATATAAAATGATCATAACTACATATTTAAAAACATAATAGTAATAAAATAAAATAAAAATATAAAAAATCCAGATTTCAAAAAATCTGGCACATGCCCCACCATCTTGACTGGGCATAATGCCACTGGCACCAAATGGCAGACAGACAAAGTAGCTGTAGCAAGTAGCAAGCTAAGAGTCAGATATTTATCTCTCAAGCTAGTAGAAACAAAAACAAAAAAAAGAGTGAGGAGAGTGAATATTGGACTTCAGTTTGTTTATTGCCATAACAACTTTATAAGGCAATGTTGTATGGGCAACAAATTGCCATAACAACTTTATAAGGCAATGTTGTAAAGGTAACACATTAGCCATGACAACTTCATAGGAGAATATTATAAAGGTCACATGTTTGCCTTATAAAGTTGTTATGGCTAAGAATCTCTGCTGTCCCATGACCTTTGCAGGACTCAGGTCACTAATGGAAGACTGAATGACAATTTCTCAATTTACGACAGGCCTGCAAAAACTCAAAGCATGAACTATCTAAGTTAGTTTAGTAAATTACAACTTGCTCTCCCTGACTGTGCACAGCACAACCTGACATCACCCTCTTTTAAAGGAACATCTCATGATCTCTGGTTTCCATCAAGTGGAACTTAGGACTCAGAAGACAAAAGAAGAAGAGAGTGACTTTGCAACGCAGAACTGAAATGTACATTAATTGATATGTTATGTGTCCTTAACCATATATAAAAGAAGGTGAAGTTTTGAGTTAACATACTGATTTTGATGCAGGGCAAGGAACCCTGGACTAACAGGAACTGTTTCTTTATGTGAGGAAATTTAGTTTGTCTGATATTTTTACAAAGTATGGCTCACCATTTTTGTTGTAGTGAGACAAAACAATTTTTCTGTGATATTTTTGGTAATTTGGGACACAGTTTCATTAGTGTAGGTCCTCACTTTCAACCTTAATGACATGTTTCAAAGAACATTTTAAACAGATTTCTTGTCTATATTATATATATTATAATATTAATTATTAGAGGGGGTTTAGACTCTGAGTAGATAATGAGATGAAAGTTGTAAATATGTACATATCTAACCAGAAAAGTGATCATAACTAGTAATAAAAGCCAATGTAAGATAAAATTTATAACCCTGCAGGGTACACACAGAGGACTGTGTGTGTCTGCCGGTCGGGGCTGTTAACCCTCCTCTACTCATCCCTCTTAGGGAAGAGATAAACAGACACATTCCTGGGACACAAAGATCACTGAAATGGACACTAACTTGTCCATCCATCCATCCATCCATCTTCTTCCGCTTATCCGGGGCCGGGTCGCGGGGGCAGCAGTCTAAGCAGGGACTCCCAGACTTCCTTCGCCCCAGACACTTCCTCCAGCTCCTCCGGGGGGATCCCGAGGCGTTCCCAGGCCAGCCGAGAGACATAGTCCCTCCAGCGTGTCCTGGGTCTTCCCGGGGCCGCCCCGGTGGGACATGCCCAGAACACCTCCCGAGGGAGGCGTCCAGGAGGCATCCGGATCAGATGCCCTAGCCACCTCAGCTGGCTCTCTCGACGTGGAGGAGCAGCGGCTCTACTCGAGCTCCCCGTGTGACTGAGCTCCTCACCCTATCTCTAAGGGAGCGCCCAGCCACTCGGCGGAGGAAGCCCATTTCGGCCGCTTGTATCCGCGATCTTGTCCTTTCGGTCACTACCCAAAGCTCATGACCATAGGTGAGGGCAGGAGCGTAGATTGACCGTAAATCGAGAGCTTTGTCTTTCGACTCAGCTCCTTCTTTACCACAACGGTCCGATACAGCACCCGCATCACTGCAGACGCTGCACCGATCCGCCTGTCAATCTCACGCTCCATCCGTCCCTCACTCGTGAACAAGACCCCGAGATACTTAAACTCCTCCACTTGGGGCAAGGACTCCCCACCCACGCGAAGAGAGCAAACCACCTTTTTCCGGTCAAGAACCATGGCCTCAGATTTGGAAGAGCTGATTCTCATCCCAGCTGCTTCACACTCGGCTGCAAACCGTCCCAGTGCATGCTGCAGGTCCTGGTTTGAAGAAGCCATCAGAACGACATCATCTGCAAACAGCAGAGATGAGATCCTGTGGTTCCCAAACCGGACACCCTCCGGCCCCTGACTGCGCCTAGAAATTCTGTCCATATAAATTATGAACAGAACCGGTGACAAAGGGCAGCCCTGGCGGAGTCCAACATGCACTGGGAACAGGTCTGACTTACTGCCGGCAATGCGAACACAGCTCCTGCTCCGGTTATACAGGGACCGGACAGCCCTTAGCAAAGGGCCCCGGACCCCATACTCCCAGAGCACTCCCCACAAAGCGCCCGGGGCACACGGTCGAATGCCTTCTCCAGATCCACAAAGCACATGTGGACTGGTTGGGCAAACTCCCATGAACCCTCGAGCACCCGATGGAGAGTATAGAGCTGGTCCAGTGTTCCACGACCGGGACGAAAACCACTCTGCTCCTCCTGAATCCGAGGTTCGACTATCGGACGAATTCTCCTCTCCAGTACCCTGGAATAGACCTTACCGGGGAGGCTGAGAAGTGTGATCCCTCTGTGATTGGAACACACCTTCTTATACAGAGGGACCACCACCCCGGTCTGCCAGTCCAGAGGCACTGTCCCAGACCGCCACGCGATGTTGCAGAGACGTGTCAGCCAAGACAGTCCCACAACATCCAGAGACTTAAGATACTCAGGACGGATCTCATCCACCCCCGAAGCCTTGCCACCAAGGAGCTTGCCAACAACCTCAGTGACTTCGGCCAGGGTGATGGATGAGTCCGCCTCCGCTTCCTCTTCGGAAGACGTGACAGCGGGATTGAGGAGATCCTCAAAGTATTCCTTCCACCGTCCGACAACATCCCCAGTCGAGGTCAACAGCTCTCCACCCGCACCGTACAAGGTGTTGGTGAAGAACTGCTTCCCCCTCCTGAGCCGTCGGACGGTTTGCCAGAATTTCTTTGAGGCCGACCGATAGTCCTCCTCCATGGCCTCCGAACCTCTCCCAGTCCTGAGTTTTTGCCTCTGTGACCGCACGGGCTGCAGCACGCTTAGCCTGCCGGTACCTGTCAGCTGCCTCGGGAGTCCCACGAGCCAACAAGGCCCGATAGGACTCCTTCTTCAGCCTGACGGCATCCCTTACTTCCGGCGTCCACCACCGTGTTCGGGATTGCCGCGCGACAGGCACCAGAAACCTTGCGACCACAGCTACGAGCCGCCGCATCGACAATGGAGGTGGAAAACATGGTCCACTCGGACTCAATGTCCCCAACCTCCCGGGATCTGGGAGAAGCTCTCCCGGAGGTGTGAGTTGTAGACCCTGCTGACAGAGGGCTCCGCCAGACGTTCCCAGCAGACCCTCACGATACGCTTGGGCCTGCCAAGTCTGTCCGGCTTCCTCCCCGCCAGCGGATCCAACTCACCACCAGGTGGTGATCGGTTGACAGCTCCGCCCCTCTCTTCACCCGAGTGTCCAAGACACGCGGCGGAGGTCAGATGATACGACAACAAAGTCGATCATCGACCTCCGGCCTAGGGTGTCCTGGTGCCACGATGCACTGATGGACACCCTTGTGCTTGAACATGGTGTTAGTTATGGACAAACTGTAACTAGCACAGAAGTCCAACAACTGAACACCGCTCGGGTTCAGATCAGGGGCCGTTCCTTCCGATTACCCCTCTCCAGGTGTCACTGTCGTTGCCCACGTGGGCGTTGAAGTCCCCAGTAGAACAACGGAGTCCCGGGTGGTGCACTGTCTAGTACCCCTCCCAGGGACTCCAAGAAGGCCTGGTACTCTGCACTGCTGTTCGGCCCGTAGGCCGCCACAACAGTGAGAGACCTGTCCCCCACCCGGAGGCGGAGGGACGCGACCCTCTCGTTCGCTGGGGTAAACTCCAACACGTGGACGGCTGAGCTGTGGGGCTATGAGCAGGCCCACACCAGCCCGCCGCCTCTCCCCGCTGGCAACGCCAGAGAAATGGAGCGTCCAGCCCTCTCGAGGAGACGGGTTCCAGAGCCCAGGCTGTGCGTGGAGGCGAGGCCGACTATATCTAGCCGGTAACGCTCAACCTCCCGCACAAGCTCAGGCTCCTTCCCCAGCGAAGTGACATTCCATGTCCCTAGAGCCAGTTTCTGTGTCCGGAGATCTGGTCGCCGGCCCCTGCCTTCGACTGCCGCCCAGATCTCTCTGCACCGCCCCTCACGGATCCTCCTGCGGGTGGTGGGTCCACGGGGGAGGACGGCCCCACGTCGCTCCTTCGGGCTGTGCCCGGCCGGGCCCCCCGTGTGGAAAGGCCCGGCCACCAGGCGCTCGCCGTCGGGCACCCACCCCAGGCCTGGCTGGGGTGGGTTTTGTTTTGATTTTATTCTTCTCATTAATGTGCTTATCTATATACGTATAGATAGATGTACTGAATTGTCCTACTAGAGAGGAGAGGATACTGGACGTTAAGGATGCATACAGCTCTTCCCCCATCCCCCCTGGGTAGGTCAGACCACAACCTGGTTCACCTCAAACCCTGCAATGTGCCTCTGGTTAAAAGGCAGCCTGCAACCCCAAGTACAGTGAGGAGATGGTCAGAGGAGGCTTATGAGACACTGGGAATGTTTTGAGGTGATAAACTGGGATGCACTCTGTGAGCCTCATGGAGAGGACACTGATGGGCTCACTGAGTGCATCACTGGCTACATTAACTTCTGTGTGGACTGCAATGTCCCAACTAACATTCCTATTATTAATTTATTAATACTACAATTACAATTCTACTATTAAAAAAAAAAAAATCTAGGTGGTATTTGCATTGTGCCAACATGTCCCCACCCCTCCTCCCCCAAAATATCTCTCTCTCTCTCTCTCAAAACCTAACACGGCAGCGGCGGATGGCCGCCCACCATTGAGTCTGGTTCTGTCTAAGGTTCCTGCCTCTTAAAGGAAGTTGTTTTTTCCCCTCAACTGGCTCTCAGGCTAACGACCCTCTCATGACTGATGACTCCCCCACTCCCCCGCCTGTAATCTCTGTGGTGTGCCTGACTACTGACCAGGTGAGAGGACAGCTGATGAAACTCCACTCAAGCAAGGGTGCAGGCCCCGATGGCGTTTGCCCCGGGGTGCTAAAAGCCTGTGCCCCCCAGCTATGTGGAGTCCTTCAACATGTGGAAGACATCTTGCCTCATTCCTGTGCCAAAAACACCGCGTCCCAGTGGCTCCAAGGACTACAGACCGGTGGCACAGACCTCCCACATAATCAAGACCCTGGAGAGACTGGTGCTGGAACAGCTGCGGCCCATGGTCAGACCCCTCCTGGACCCCCTTCAGTTCGCCTACCAGCCTCAGCTGGGAGTTGAGGACGCCATCATCTTCCTGCTGAACCGCATCAACACCCACCTGGACTAGCTGGCAAGCATGGTGAGGATCATGTTTTTTGACTTCTTCAGTGCTTTCAACACAATCCAGCCAGCCCTGCTGGGTGAGAAGCTGGCAGCGATGCAAGTGGATGCTCCCCTCGTGTCCTGGATTGTTGATTACTTGACTGGCCAGAACATGTGTGTCTGCAGCACTGTGTGTCGGACAGCGTGGTCAGCAACACTGGGGCCCCTCAGGGGACTGTCCTCTCTCTCTTTCTCTTTACCATCTACACCACCGACTTCAGCTACCACACAGCCCTGCAACCTTCAGAAGTTTTCTGATGACTCTGCTGTGGTGAGATGTGACCCCGGTTTCCATCCAGGGGGTCAGTGTGGACATTGTTGATGATTTCAAGTACCTTGGACTACATATGGACAATAAACTGGACTGGGCTAAGAACACTCAAGCTCTTTATAGGAAGGGACAGAGCTGCCTCTATTTCCTGAGGAAGCTGAGGTCCTTCAACATCTTCTGGACAATGCTGAGGATGTTTTATGAGCCTTCAGTTATAAAGCTCCTCTCCTGTGGAATCAGATCCCAGTTTGGGTTCGGGAGGCAGACACTTCTGTTATCAATTGGCGCTATATCCCCCCACTCCATTAACGACTTACGCATGGCCAACCAACTGAATGAGTTCTACTGTCGCTTTGAGAGACAATGGGACAGTCCTGACACCATTTCCCGTGACTCCATCCACCAGCTCCACCTCAGCAGAGGCCTGGGCCTCTCCACAACTGCCCACCACAGAGGCTCCCCCCTCCCCTAGTGCAACAACAACAACAACAACAAAAACAGGGCCGTCAACAGACTGTTCAGGAGGCAGACAGCCGCAAAGCAGCTGGACCAGACTGTCTCTCAATCCACCCTGAAGCACTGTGCTGATCAGCTGTCTCCGGTGTTCACAGACATCTTTAACACCTCACTGGAGACATGCCATGTGGCAGCCTGTTTCAAATCCTCCACCATCATCCCCATCCCTAAAAAACCAAGGACCACAGGACTTAATGACTACAGACCCATCACCCTGACCTCTGTGGTAATGAAGTCTATTGACTGCCTTGTGTTGTCCCACCTCAAAGCCATCACAGATCCACTCCTGGACCCCCTGCAGTTCACCTACAGAGCCAACAGGTCTGTAGACGATGCAGTAAACATGGCCCTTCATTTCATCCTCTAGCACCTGGACTCTCCAGGAACCTACGGCAGGATCCTGTTTGCGGATTTTAACTCTGCCTTCAAAACCATCATCCCGGCTCTGCTGCAGGACAAGCTCTCCCAACTGATTGTGCCTGACTCCACGTGCAGGTGGATCACAGACTTCCTGTCCGACAGGAGGCAGCATGTGAGGCTGGAGAAACATGTCTCTGACTCCCGGACCATCAGCACCGGTTCCCCCCAAGGCTGCGTTTCCTCTCTGCTCTTCTCCCTGCACATTTATATGTTCTAATGATCAAGGGGGCTCCCACATGTCCCTCACTGTCCTGTCCTTGCTGATGGATTACAGATCTTCTGTGAGGAAGGTTCACCAGTGGGGGTCCTCTGAGAAGGAAGTCCCTGTCCCTCCAGGGGAGTAGGGCCTGCATTCAAGACTATGCCACAAGCAGCCTCATCCTGTCCTTTTTCGGATGGAGATGAAAGGAGCTGAACCATCACTGTATGGGACGCACCCTCAGCAGACCTAAGGGAATCACCACCAATGCTGCTGCCATCAATCCCGGCAGCTTCTGAACCCTGTGAGAGGTCACCCATTTCCTTAGTTGGAAATGGGTCTTCCCTCTGGGGAGTGAGATGTGCATTCATTGTCACAGAATCTAAATGGAGACCAAGGAAGTTCACTTGTTGCTGAGGCTGTAGAAAGCTCATCTTCCAGCTCACCATGAACCCCTGGGACTGAACATGAGCCAGCACCATCTCTGTGTCCCAGATTACTTGATCTAGTGAGGTGGCACAGATTAACCCGTCTAGATAAGGCAGGATTTTGAGACCCCGTAGCTTAAAGGGGGCTAAGGCAGCCGAGACCACCCGAGTAAAGATGCTCGGTGCCAGTGACAGGCCAAATGGCAGAACTTGAAACTGGAAAAATTGGCCTTGGGGGCACGCCGCCAAAACTGCAGTCAGTACTCATGAGCTATGGTTGAGAAAACTAATCAGACACAATTCCCTCCCAACAGGCCCAAGGGAAAGTTGGAAGGGACACTCAACAGTCGACCCTTGACCCCTATGTAGGTCTGCCATTGCGGCCTGCACCCCTGCCCTTCTGATTGATGAACACTATCAAACAGAGAGTGGGGAGCAAAAAGAGACAGCACATCGGCATCACCCATGGTGTCCTCTCCAGCATGGCACTGAGGCCCCAGCGGAGGGACGCATTCTTGGCCAGGGGGTAGGGATCATCAAGAGGATTGACGAGCCTTAAATCTGTCCATCCTCCAACACGGCAGCGTCAGATGGCCACCCGTCCTGGTTTAGCTCTCTTAAAAGGTAGTTTTCCTTGCCACTGTTGCCAAAGTGCTTGCTCTTTGTGGGAATTGTTGGGTCTCTCTAAATAACAATATAAAGACCTGCTCTACAGGAAAAGTGCAATGAGATAACTTCTGTTATGAACTGATGCTATATAAATGAAACTGAATAAACTCTGAAGAGCAGTCAGAATGTGAAGTTGTGGGTCCGAGCTGCCCTCTGCTTGAGCAGGGGTTAGGCAATTAACAATTTCAAACACCTCTTCACGGCTTGATCTGTGAGGTCTTGACGACGGTCCCTTGAGCGCTTGCGCAAGTGCTTTTGACAAGGCCTGTCTGGAGAGCGTTCCCAAAAAATGCATGATATTTTCCCCCAACTGTGCGTGTAGTAAAATAAACAATGCATCCCTGTCATTGATTGACGTGTGCAACAGCAAGTTACTGACAACATGATGGCTTCAACGCAAAAAGGCGCACCACAATGCTATCTATGCCACGGTAAGTTAGCTAACTGTAAGTCGTAATGTTAACTAAACATACATTTTCTAACATTAAATCAATGTTACTGGGCAATCGGCTATGTGAACTTTGCTAGCAAATTTGCTAGCAAGCCAGGCTGGAAGCCAGTTTTTCAAAAAAAGTTTTCAATAGCAAATGAATGAATGAATGAACCTGGTTTCTAGGCTAACGTTGGCTGGGTTAATGTGTTAACGTGCTAACGTCAGTTCACTAGCGTCAAAAATTCTGATTGAAACATGCAGGGCTTGACAATTAACATAACTTGTCAACAAGTACATTTTTTGGTCGGGAGAGTGAAATGCTTTATCATATATTGTCTTCAAATGAAACATATGGGGGAAAACTGTGTTGGCTTTTCGGATCTGTTCCCCAGTGTGTCTAAATGTGCATCACGTGTTGCTGCTGTAATGTTTATAGTCTGCAAGTTTATTTATCTATATATTCGAACAAGCAATTTGTAATTATGCTTGATCTGTTTTCACTTACTTGTCCTTGTCCTTAAAGCTTAATCGTAAGTCCGGAACATGCATTGATTCCTAAAACTATGAAGGATAAAAATTACTAAAATATGACTAAAACTAAGAAGCATTTTCTTCTAAGACTAAAATTAACAAATTAATGTTTTAGGCTACTTCCCACGGAAAGTTCAAAACTAGAAGCTACGTCTCATATAAGCACAAATCTTTTGAGCAAGTACAGAAACAAATTGAAACACCCAATCCTACAAACCTACTACAGTATTTAATCACACACAAACTGAACCAATCAGAAATGTTACAATTTTGTTCATATTATAGGCTGGATAGAAGAGTTACACAGTGGTCAGTCTGGAAACTCATTAGCTGTCAAAGTATTTCTGCTTGAAAATGTAACTGGCCCTATGTTCATGCTGTCCATGCCTCCCAAGTACCTTCAACTGTACTCTCCTCTATCAGTGTTCAACAGCTCAACAGGGCAGCAGCTCGCTCAAAACATTCAATCATGTTTGAGGCACCTTTATGTAACAACATTTCCCATAAATGCCCTTAATCGCCTTTACAAATAGTACTTCCCTTTCCCGTTATACCAAAGCCTCAAGAGAATGTGGTCACGATCCATTGATGTTAAAAAGGGAATGAAGCAACTTTTATACTGTAGCTTTGCCAGTCAGTTCCAAACTTATATTGTAACCAAGCATGAACTCAACAAGGACCCCCTTTGTACTCCTGCTTGCCTGAAGCCGTATCCAATAGGATTTAATTACCGGGAAAGGTCAGTAATTTGATTTGCTGTTGAACGGTACTAATTGCAGTCAGTCATCTGCACATTAAGAAAATGTTCTTTCCAGTACTAACTGTGCATTCAGACTGCCACCAGTGAGAGCGTCAAAGTGATTGGAAATAGCGAGCAGTGGCATGGCACATCTTGGACAGCGTGGGCGTTGAGGAAGGTTGAAGTCCGGACAACTTTATGGTAATGAGCTATGACGCGTTTCGGCAGCAACCAATCGGAATTTATAAGTCAGAGAATACAATCATGAAAACTCTGGTTCCGACCAAACATTAGTTCCCAAGCAAAATTGAGCAAAGGCTGGTAATTGATGTGACGGGTTTCCCAATAATCTAGGACATGTCCCTGTTTGTGGACAGGGACATAAGTTAAAAAAATTATGCGTGGACCAAGGTGTCTGACATTGTTGGTGTTCCTGGTGAGTTGGTGAAGTTTCTGAAAATAGGAGGGAATTGCATGCTAACTTCAGCACCATAGCTTGCAGTACCTTCACATTTAAGGTACTGCGAGGTTAGCTTATACTCTACTTGTGGTCAGTCTGCACTAAGATACCGATTAAGCACAATCACAAAATGCCAACTGCTTATATAAAATCCAAAGACCTAAATTTATTCTATCTATAAATACAACAAAATATGGCTGTTTTCCAATAGGAAAAAAAGGTAAAAAGAAAATAATATGCTTACTTCTTTCTTTGAGTAGGACTGGTTGATATACAGTAATAGCTTCTCTAGTTCCTCTTGAAGTAGGAGAAGTTTCTTCTTGTTTTTGTTACCGGTGGATTGTGACCAGTTAAAGGTAGATACTACCACTTTCACTTTTGTAGGAACCCAGTTGGCACATGGATGAAAAAACTAATTAATTACTAAAGTGTGCTCTCAAATGACTTAATTTGTGTTATTGAACAGTGTTGTTCAATTGGCAAAACCAAAGTATATCCATATATCTCTGTCCAAAATAAAGAATAACTAAACTGAATCAACTTTTTATACACTAGTGATGCTACATTACCACTGTGTAGCTAACTGTTAATGCATGCAACATAAACAGTAAAAGCTGTGAGATGGACAATCTAACCTAAATTAATATAATGCAGTTTTATTTTGATTTTGGATTGATATATGTGATATATGCTTTGGATTTAGCCTGTTTTCCTGTTTTAAAAATGCTGTGTTATCTTTGACTTCCATAAAACTAAGTTAACAATTGTTTAACTTGCATTGTGTTAAATTGTGTGTATTAATTATTAATTTGAGACCGTGATTTATTCATTTGGCACACAATTTTTTTTCCCCGTCAGACTCCTGAGGAAGATGGCGGACGGACCATGTGGGTGATCATCATGCACAGATCCAAAATGGCGGACAGGCCCGCAAACTCAAACAAAGGGGTAAGAACCAAAATGGAGGACGCACACCACTTGTCCAGCGAACTGTTGCTCGCCCAGCAAGTTAAGACTTCAACTAGGGAAAATTAAAGTTCAACGTTGAGTGCAGCGACCAAAGTCACAATGGAAAGACGGTTAAAAAAATGGTTTGACTGGTGCGCTGTGAGTTTATAAGCATGACGACATCATCGGGGCTTCCTGCACTCCGGTGACGGCTCATCTAGTAGGAATCCAGAGTTTGGATTAAGCTTAAATCATGCACACAGGTGTGAATTAACAGACCTTAAGGGGTTTGGCGCTATTTCTCCTAGTCCAGGCTTTTTGTTACAGATACAGGCCTCTGTTCTTTGTTCTCCACATGTAGTGAGGCCTAACACTTCCTTCACAGCTAAAGTTAACCCAAACCTTAAAGATAGCATCCTGTGTGTCCTGCACACCTTTATCTGATATCAATGTACAAGAGTCAGTTCAAGCATTTATTGCATGCCACAGACTGTTATCATCTCTTTCTTTACCTTATTGCCTTATAGTAAGATGGTGTTGAAAAGACACTGTGTTCTAGAACATTGGCATGATTGACCCTGACTGCAGCAACAGTGAAAAGAGGAAATAAAAACATTTATGAAGAGATAAACAGAGAGCATTCTTTGCAATGAGAGACTGACCTATGACACAGATGTAAAAAGCTGCAACAATATCTGCCTCTCTGGAGAGTCTTGAGGCGAAAGGGTCACCACGGAGGAGATAATGGGGGATGTATGAGGGGTGCGGCCACGTCTCATTCTCCATCACTGTCATCAGTGGGGAATGTCCTGTGAAGTGGAGGAAAAGGCTGAGACAATGAAGCTGCTTCCTCAAAACAAAAACAGTTCACACACACATAGGCATCAGGTAAACAGGACACATAACTGCACAAATGTACCTATACATGCAGTATATTTAAAATGCAAACACATAGGCCTACATGCAGTTGTAGAATAATTAATGAGCCCATATCCACAAACACATTTAACAAACCTGTACGCTCTATACCATGAGCCAGCAATCAAAAACACATGTCACAGGTGTCAACAAGAGATTGCCTTATGTCACTCTAGCAGAAAAAAGGGAAACCAACTGCTCATTTTGCAACTTTCCTGATTGATAAGATGATGAATGTGAGGACATGTTCTCAGGTTTAGGTTTGTCTCAGTTGTGCAGGTTCAAGAAAACAGCAAAGGAAACCCATAATGGGCACAGATGTAAATAATAAAACTAATAACGGCTGAATTCCATTTAGCTGCTTCAGTTTCAGGGTCCTGGTACTGTGCATGCTGGCTCACTGTCACACTGTCATAGTTTACTGGGACACTTGAATAGAACGGAGCCATTGTTAATGTTAGTAATGAGACCTGTGCTTTTCCTACAATGA
Source organism: Siniperca chuatsi (assembly GCF_020085105.1). Taxonomy (NCBI): domain Eukaryota; kingdom Metazoa; phylum Chordata; class Actinopteri; order Centrarchiformes; family Sinipercidae; genus Siniperca; species Siniperca chuatsi. The sequence continues at coordinate 6,209,080 of NC_058057.1, forward strand.
CATGTCAAAATGCCTGCTGTGAAAAATTTCTATAATTCACTCATTGACCATAACATGGGGAATATAAAGGGAGGTAAGGTGACACCGACCAGAGTGACAGACAGAGTGACAGACAGACTGACGACTGCAACCAGTGTTGTCAACTTGGCGACTTTGTCACTAGATTTAGCAACTTTTCAGACCATCATGGAAAAGGCGAGAAATATATTTAAATATATTAAAAATTAATTCCCATGCATGCTTCGGCTCATCTGCCAACAGTGTCTCCTCTCCTCTTGAGCTGTCCGATGTCCCTGTAGTGAGTTTATGATTATTTGGCCATGTATCTACGTTTTATGTCCTAAATTAAGGTGATCTCTCTCTCACTGCACTAAGCATTATGCAAATGAATGTGTGATGACGTCATCAACATTAGTTAGTTAGTGACTTTTAGCGACGTATGGAGCTAGTGCTACAACTTTAATTGGAAAAGAGTTGGCAACACTGACCGCAGCTGGTAGTCAGTGTGGCAGCACTAACCAGCTATGAGCAGCTGCTTTCAGCCTCTGTCCGTGCTGGAAACACAAAGAGTCCGTTGGAGTTTTGACAGTCGCTAGAAGAACATTCATGGCCCTTTGTAAAAGTTTCTGTGTGGTACCTGTGTTGTAGATGAGCTAACGTTAGCAACTCAGAGAGGCTGAATTGCTGAAAGGCTCTCCGGCATGTGTGTGTGTCTGTGGGGTAATCTCAGTTCGTAAGTTAGGCGTGGCCATGCTGTAAAAAAAATTCATCAAGGGAAAGAATGCAGTCCAGTAGTGTTTCTACAGTTATTAAAAGCACAAGTCCAAACCATTGTGACAAATTTGAAAAATACTAAGTAGTGTTAGCAAAAAATAAGCTTTGCAGCGGGGAAAACAACAGTGCCTACCCATTCTAGCCACTAGCTAACAGTATATGGAGTCCTTGGACCTGAATCCATCATCAACTCTACCATTTGGTAGAGTTGATGATGGATTCAGGTCCAAGGACCCGTATACATTGGTTTTTAGCTGAAAAAAGTGGTTTGGGGGTTTAGTTACACTTTAACACAAATCAAAGTGAAGAGTCCATGTTTGCATTGTTACCTAGCTCCTGTTGGCTTGAATGACCACAGAGAAAAGTTTTTTTTATTATTTCTTTTTACAGAGTTGGCCGACTAGGTAGGTAGCATGTGCAGCCTTGTTAAGCGAAGTGCAGAAAAGAAAATACTAGTTACTGTGTCTGTGTTTATTTACAGGAGCAGCTAGATAGTTGATTCAGAATTACTTTGACATTGTTGTTGCACCAGCTATCAGGTGCTAACTCGCTAAATGTGTTAACAGTTGTTGAGCTTGCTTGCTTGCTTAAGAGGCAGTGGACACGTGACTGGCTGAAAGGTGAGAGGGCATTGACAACAACTGTCATGATAAGTGACATTATGAAATAGAAAGTGACATGAAATGAAAGTCTTGTTGGGAAAATTATCATTAGGAAATAAAAATAAAATAAATGTCTATAAGATAAAATAATAATGATGAAATAACATTTCATAATAATGAGTTAAGTTTTAATAATTTCTTAAATAATTTAAGAAATGATTTCATTTATATATTTTACAAAATGTATTTATTTAATAAACCAAAACAATGAGCTGAAAGGCATTATAAAGCTCTGTGGAGCTGAAGGGAACTGCAGAGCTGGGTGATAATTCTCTGTGGGTTTGTCACTACAAGCAACACTTTTCACATGCAAATAGTCATGTGGTCTATTATTAATATAAAAACTTTGATTTTAGCTGCTTTAAATAGATACAAGACAGCACTTATTACATTTTATCCAAATGTCAAAGTGTTTTTCTAGCACTTTAGCCAGCATGTGAAATATGGGGGATCTCGGACATCCCAATTAATTTATTAGCTGTTTATTTATATAATTTATTTAATTCTCCATGCCGTTATGAGCCCCCTACAGCTTAGAATTGATTACAGGTCAGGTCTTCCTGTTCCTGAATTGGTTAAAAGACAGTACTAGAACTGACCCAAAATTGAGTTTTGCATATGTGGAAGAGGTACGTGAAGATTTGTTGAGCCAGTTTGCAAAGAACTGCAAGTTCATATATTTTGTTTGTTTCACTTAAATACTTTCTACAAAGGCTGACTACAAATCTGGTGTGAAGCCAGTGAGGGATCCTGCCTTGTTTCTTGTGTCTTAGGGGGGTTTTGTGTTAAGCCTCACACCTGGCTGCTGCATACAATGGCAAGGAAAAGTATGTGAACCTTTTTGAATTTCATGGTTTTCTGAATAAATTTGTCATAAAATGTGATCTGATCTTCATCTAAGTCAAGGGTATTGACAAACAATGTGTCTAAAAATAATTACACAAAAAAATTTGACTTTATTGAACACAGTCATTCAATATTCAAAATGGCAGTGGAAAAAGTAAGTGAACCCTTAGAATTAATAATGGCAGCAATAACCTCAACCAGGCACTTCCTGTAGCTGTGGATCAGACCTGCACATCGTTGAAGAGGAATTTTAGCCCATTCTTCCTGGCAGAACTGCTTTAGCTCTGTCATATTCTTTGGACATCTCATGTGTATGGCCCTCTTCAAGTCAATCCATAGCATCTCTATTGGGTTGAGGTCTGGGCTCTGACTTGGCCACTCCAAAAGGCAGATTTTGTTTTTCTGAAGCCATTCTGTTGTGGACTTGCTCCAGTGTTTTGGGTTGTTGTCCTGTTGCATCACCCACCTTCTACACAGTTTCAGTTGACGTACAGACATCCTTACATTATCCTGAAGAATTGTCTGATATACTTGGGAATTCATCTTCCCCTCAATGATTGCAAGCTGGCCAGGCCCTGATGCAGCAAAGCAGGCCCAAATCATGATGTTTCCTCCACCATACTTTACAGTTGGGATGATGTTTTCATGATGATATTCCGTGCCCTTTCTACGCCAGATGTAGCGCTGTGTGTTTTTTCCAAATAGTTCAATCTTAGTTTCATCAGTCCACAAAACTTTTTGCCAATACCGCTGTAGAGTGTCAACGTGCTCTTTTGCAAACTTCAGGCATGCAGCAATGTTCGTTTTAGTAAGCAGTGGCTTCCTTCGTGGTGTCCTGCAGTAGATACCCTGCTTGTTCAGTGTTTTACGTATTATAGACTCATGAACAGAGATGTTAGCAAGTTCCAATGATGCCTTCAAATCTTGAAGGGGTTGTTTCTTTACCTCACTGATGAGTCTTCGTTGTGCTCTTGGTGTCATTTTGACTGGGTGCCCACTTCTTGGTAGAGTAGCAGCAGTCTCAAAGTTTCTCCATTTGTAGATTGCCTAACTGTAGACTGGTGAATTTCGAAAGTCTTTGAAATAACTTTGTAACCCTTTCCAGCTTTATGTAAAGCAACAATTCCTGATCGTAGCTCCTCTGAAAGCTCTTTTTGGCGAGGCATGGCTCACATAAGCGTGTTCTTCTTGTGCAGAGCAAACTCCAAATGTTTGAGGGTTTGTTTTTTTTAATCAAAGTCAAAACTTTGATGAAAAGTAGTCAAAGTAGCTGTAGTCCTTAAGTTTTTAGAGGTCATTAACTCAAGGGTTCACTTACTTTTTCCACTGCCATTTTGAATGTTGAATGACTATGTTCAATAAAGACATGAAAGATCAGAATACTTTTGTGTAATTATTTTTAGACACATTATGTTTGTCAATACCCTTGACTTAGATGAAGATCAGATCACATTTTATGACAAATTTATTCAGAAAACCATGAAATTCAAAAAGGTTCACATACTTTTCCTTGCCACTGTAGCAGCAAAAACAACTGTCATAGACGGGAAACTGGCCACTGAAGAAAGATGTGAAAAGTAGCTCACTGAATTCTTAATGTGACATGTTTTGTTTAAAAAGGTATATTTTAGTTACTTGGGTACATAATTGTACTTTTGAAGGTATAAATGGTATGAATACAAAAAGCTGCTTGCAATAAAGTATTGCTTAGTGTACTACCCCTATGACAAGCTTTTGTAAAAAAGGTACACTTCTCTTTTCTCGTCTAAGAGCGCGTATAGTAATGGAGTCACCTCCATGCCTACTTTTTGCAGGAGAACACGTACATACTACATTTAAACACTACTTACACAAAACAACAAAAACACATTGAGATATAAAATCTCTTTTTTTTACCTTATGCATGACTTACAGTATGCTGCCTGTCGTGTCGCTGCTCTAACATCTCTGCACTGTAAAAGAAAAATCCAATTCAGTCAGGAACGCTGTCCTCAAGAGTTTACTATTGTGGCAAATACAATTGACAATTGAACCCCCCGCTTGTCCCAGTGGTAATAAAGCGAAGGGAGCCAAGGCACAGCATGTTCAGTGTTATCTCTACATACTGTATATGACAACATATTAGATGATGAAATACTGTTGAAATTCCTGATGCATTACAGAAATAGTGATAAGGTTACATAATAATAGAGGAATCAGCTAGTAATGCAATGAAGCTGCTGACAGCAGTAACAGGACCAAATTATAGCCATTACATGTGAGGAGCCATATGTTTAAACTAATTGCTCTGTGATGTGGAATGTGTGTGGGCATTTGCGCTTGAGCTTCTACTTGCTTTATTGTCCAAACAACTGATGTGTAGTGTGTATTTTAGGCCTGTTTGTCTCATCACCTGTGGTGTTCCTCAGATTCAACCACAACTTGATTTCCTGTTTTACTCACAATCTTGTGTGGTGTTGCGTTGAACGGGGTTGGTGAACTTGTCCACTTTGTCCTGATGTACGAGTATCGTGTAGCCAATGTCCACCTTTGAGTACTGAGCTCCCCTTCGTTCATGAGCATATAATTTGGCTTTCCTTTTTGCTCTGCATCACTATCATGTACCTCCAGTGCTGTTGTGCTTGATTTACAGATGTCTGGTAACCTTGCCCTTATTTTTCAATTGAAGAGCAGTTCAGCAGGGCTTCGTCTTGTGGAGGCAAGATCTATGCTCCGATACACAGTCACATACTTTCTCAGTTTGTATTTCCAATCTAGTCCTCCTGCTTGAGCAATCATTCTTTTCATTCTTTCTTCTTTGAATTTTGGTGTTGTCTTCATGTGTTTGAATCCATTGTTTTCACAGTATTCTTTGAATAAGTCACATTTGAACTGCGGTCCATTGTCTGATTTGCAGGTGGCAGGTAATATATGTCTGCTGATTGACTCAAGAGCTGCGAGCACCGCAGGAACTTTCCCCAGGGACTAGGAACCTTTGGAGTAACTCCATCATTTCCATCGCTGGGACCAGGGTCTAAAATTAATTTCTGGGGACATTATTTTACCCCCCAAAAGGTCCCTTCTCGGGGGTGGGGGGTAGCCTTTGGATCGATGTGTTGCTGGGTCACAGGCCAGCCTTCTCTGGCAGTGGCTCAGCACCAGCTCAGCTGCCAAGAAGAAGCTTCAGCACCTCAAGCGGAACAGGAAAACTGGGGGCCCCTCCTGGAGCCAGACCTGGGAGGGAACCTCACCGGCAAGCATCTGGTAGGGATAGGCACTGGGGTCAGGTGCATTGTAAGCTGGGCGGCAAGCAAAGGCGGAGACCTAGGTGTGCTGACCCCTGGCATGGCAGAGTGGTTCTAGGGACATGGAACATCACTTCTCTGGTGCAGGAGGTGGAGCGGTACCAACTAGATATAGTTGGGGTCACCTCTGCGTACAGCACTGGGTCTGGAACCAAACTCGTGGAGAGGGGCTGGACCCTCTTTCTGGAGTTGCCTAGGGTGAGAGGTGCTGGGTGGGGATACTCATGAGCCCCTGGCTGAGCACTGCTGTGTTAGAGTTCTTCCCAGAGACTAAGAGGGTCGCCTCTATGCGACTGCGAGATGCTGAGAGGAAGACTGACTGTTTGTGCTTATGCACCGAATGGCAGTTCAGAGTACCCGGCCTTCTTGGAGTCTCTGGGTGGCCTCCTGGAAAGGATACAGCCTAGGAACTCTATACTTCTGCTTGGGGTGATTGGGAGGAATGACCTGCCTGATCTGAACCTGAGTGGTGCTAAGTTATTGGACTTTTGTGCTAATCGTGGATTGACCATAACAAACACCATGTTTGAGCATAGGGTGATTGTGTACTTGGTACCAGAACATCCCAGGCCAAAGATCAATGATCAACTTTGTGGTTGTATCGTCAGATCTATGTCTTGGACACACAGGTGAAAAGAGGAGCAGAGCTGTCAACTGATCATCACCTGGTGGTGAATTGGATCAGATGCCCGGGGGGCTGCCAGTCAGCCTGGTGAACCCAAATATGTAGTGAGGGTGAAGTGGGAACTTCTGGCTGAGGCCTGTTTGTGAGGTCGCTGTCCACCTTTGGAAGAATATCTCATGCATCACGGGGGAGGTTGTGGACATGGAATCAGAGTAGGCCATCCTCAAAGCTTCCATTTTGGAGGCGGCTGCTAGGAGTTGTGATCAGAAGGTTGTTGGTGCCTGTCGTTGCGGAAACCTAAGAACCCACTGGTGGACATCAGCGTTGAAGGAGGCCATCAAGCTGAAAAGGGGGCCTTTCGAGCTTGGTTGGCCCAGGGGTCTCCTGAAGCAGCAGAGAGGTACTGGGAGGCCAGAGGGGCAGCAGCTTCTGTGGTCACCAAAGCAAAAACCCAGGTGTGGCAAGAGTTCAGGGAGGCTATGGAGAAGGACTTTCGGTTAGCCTCAAGGAAGTTCTGGCAAACTATTAGACGACTCCGGAAGGGAAAACAGGGCTTGGCTCAGGCTGTGTTCAGCAGGGGAGGAGAACTGCTGACCCTGACTGGGGATATTGTCGAGAGGTGGAAAGGATAATATTACCTCATAAAGGTACTCACAGTAACTGCGCCCTACTAGCCTGTGTAGTACCCAAAGCCTACTTCTCCACCCAGTTTGCATAGTAACAGGCTCTGAATTTAATCACTAACTAGTGCAGACAATAGTGTACAGCAGTGCAAAATGTTTTGAAATCGGAAATCAAGTCCTCCAAATATCTAAGATATAAAATAATTCAGTATAAAGTTTTGTGCAGAGCTTATATTATTCCAACAAGACTTTCCAAAATTGAGGATATATATCCTGACCAATGTTGGGATGGTTGTGGGAACAGGGGTTCTTTGTTACATCCATTGTGGGAGGGCCCAGAAGTACACATTTTTTGGTCCAAGTTAGTTTCAGTTATGAATGAAATCTTACATGCTAATTTTCTGGTTTGTCCCATACTATGTTTGTCTTTTCACAGTGGCATGTCTCTCAGCAAAAAGAATAATCTTGATGAACTGGAAAGAGTAAGTAACTGGATGGAGGATGATATTGATCTATTAAACATCTTAAAGACTTTGGTAAACGCCTAAGCGACCACTGGGACATAGTTAGGAACTTCATGGAAACACCATGTAACATAGCCTTTACTGTATTTTCCCATCAACTGTTCTGCATGTACCTCCCCTCCCCCTTCCTTATTGTGTCTGTTTTTGTTTTTTTTTGTTTGGAATATTTTGACTTGTGTGTAAATAAAGTCTTAAGAGGACTGTTACACCACAATCAACAGTGTCTATCACGCCGTCACCCGCGCTGTGCTGTATAAACCTGTTGTGAGGACATCAAAGCAGTGGACCAGGAAAGCTATGGAGGATCTTCCGGCGTGCTTTGACTGATTTGACTGTGACTGATGTTTTCAGGACTGCTACCAACAGACTGGATGAGTTCACAGAGGCTGTGATGTCCTAAATCAGCTTCTACGAGGACTGCTGTGTACCAACATGCACCAGGGTGAGTTACAACAACAACAACAAACACTGGTTCACAGCTAAACAAACTTCTCGAAACACTCCCCTCCGGCAGGAGGCTGCAGTCCATCAAGACCAATACCTCACGCCTTAAGAACATTTTCTTCCCGTCTGTAGTTGGCCTTATCAACAAGGCCCGGAACCCCCCACTGACACAGACCCTTATCCCACCCCCCACAGCCACTACACGTTACATTAACGCAAAGTCTACACACTAAATGCGCTACATTAACGCACATCTTTTGGATCATCTGGATCTTGTACACTGCTCATATTCTTTATACTGTGAACTTTTGCACATTCCTTCACAAAAACTGTACAGCTTTCGTAAAATAAATAAGCAAAAACTGAATTATTGTACTTTTTATAATTTGTTTTTCATATTTTTTCCATTTTATATTTATGCTTCTTGACTTGCAGTAGTTACTTTTAGTTTTTATATCTTCTACTTAGTTTTATATTTCATATTGTTATGCACCAAAACACCCAGGCAAATTCCTTGTATAAGAAAAACATACTTGGCAGAAAACTTTCTCATCTCATTTAAACATACATTATTTCCTCTTTTGAAGGAGATTTTGTAAAGTAAGGGACAAGTTGGTACATCCTGAATACATCCCAACAACACAAAACAAAAACATCTTTACAAATTGTAATTACACCGATCCTTGATGGAAACTACAAATGCGAGGTTTGTACACATTGTAACAATAAACTAGACAAACTTGGTTCAGCCACCCAGATACAGGTAAAAAATAAAAATAAAAATCAGAGGCGTAATCTCATGCACGACAAAGTGTTTCATTTACTTAACATGTCCTTGTGGAAAGGGTATGTAGGAAAAACATCAAGAGAACTAAAACAAAGAATGGCAGAAATAAAAGTACCATAAGATGTAAAAGAGATTTATCCAGTTTCTGTACATTTTATGGAAATTAATCATCCAGTCTCTTCCCTGAAATACATGGAAATTGAGAAGGTATGTGTTTGTCCAAGAGAGGGGCAGATTTTGAGAAGTTGCTTCTTAAGAGTGAGGCATTCTGGATTTCTAAACAGGGCACTTTATGCCCAAGAGGGTTAAATGAGGAATTAGACTTGAAGCTATTTCTGTAGAGTCTGCTAGATTATATTTGTTCTCCATTAACAAGATTTCTTTGATAACAATTAGAAGTGCAGATCTTGGATGAATTGGATGTTACACTACTGCAACTTTAAAATGAAAGATTAAGTTGTTTATATAATAGTGCAGTGACCAACAATCTAGTAGTTCCATAATTCTAGAAGTGAAATAAAAATGTGTAAATGTATCTGTGTGTGCGTGTCTGGGTGTGTGTGTGTGTGTGTATATATATGCCCATTTATTACCATTGTCATCACCATTACCATCACTCACCCACCATCACTATTGTTGCATTAGTTAATATTTTTTTTTGTCCGATCTAGTGATAACCATTGTCACACCACTCTCAATGAGTCAATTAATTTTAGCTAGTGATATAATATAGTATAATATAATTAATATAATATAAGAGAACCCCCCCCCCCCGCATCTTTTCTACCTATGTTCTCCTATTCTTTTTTTTTATTTATTTTTTTTATTTATGTTATGTGTAGTGTCTAAGGTGCATTAAAAGAAGGGGGACATTGTGCAAGTGTGCCAACCTGGGACAGAGCTGCTGTCCCAGTGAACCACTTCTTGCCTGTCTCCCGTGCCTGAGTGTTTGTGAGGTTTTTCAATGTATGTACAGTACAGACCAAAAGTTTGGACACACCTTCTCATTCAAATAGTTTTCTTTATTTTCATGACTATGAAAATTGTAGATTCACACTGAAGGCATCAAAACTATGAATTAACACGTGGAATTATATACATAACAAAAAAGTGTGAAACAACTGAAAATATGTCATATTCTAGGTTCTTCAAAGTAGCCACCTTTTGCTTTGATTACTGCTTTGCACACTCTTGGCATTCTCTTGATTAGCTTCAAGAGGTAGTCAACTGAAATGGTCTTCACTTCACAGGTGTGCCCTGCCAGGTTTAACAAGTGTGATTTCTTGCCTTATAAATGGGGTTGGGACCATCAGTTGTGTTGTGCAGAAGTCAGGTGGATACACAGCTGATAGTCCTACTGAATAGACTGTTAGAATTTGTATTATGGCAAGAAAAAAGCAGCTAAGTAAAGAAAAACGAGTGGCCATCATTACTTTAAGAAATGAAGGTCAGTCAGTCGGAAAAATTGGGAAAACTTTGAAACTGTCCCCAAGTGCAGTCACAAAAACCATCAAGCGCTACAAAGAAACTGGCTCACATGCGGGCCGCCCCAGGAACGGAAGACCAAGAGTCACCTCTGCTGCGGAGGATAAGTTCATCCGAGTCACCAGCCTCAGAAATCGCAGGTTAACAGCAGCTCAGATTAGAGACCAGGTCAATGCCACACAGTGGCACAGTGAGTTCTAGCAGCAGACACATCTCTAGAACAACTGTTAAGAGGAGATTGTGTGAATCAGGCCTTCATGGTAGAATATCTGCTAGGAAACCACTGCTAAGGACAGGCAACAAGCAGAAGAGACTTGTTTGGGCTAAAGAACACAAGGAATGGACATTAGACCAGTGGAAATCTGTGCTTTGGTCTGATGAGTCCAAATTTGAGATCTTTGTACGACGCAGAAAAGGTGAACAGATGGACTCTACATGCCTGGTTCCCACCGTGAAGCATGGAAAAGGAGGTGTGATGGTGTGGGGGTGCTTTGCTGGTGACACTGTTGGGGATTTATTCAAAATTGAAGACATACTGAACCAGTATGGCTACCACAGCATCTTGCAGCGGCATGCTATTCCATCCGGTTTGCGTTTAGTTGGACCATCATTTATTTTTCAACAGGACAATGACCCCCCAAACACACCTCCAGGCTGTGTAAGGGCTATTTGACCAAGAAGGAGAGTGATGGGGTGCTGCGCCAGATGACCTGGCCTCCACAGTCACCAGACTTGAACCCAATCAAGATGGTTTGGGGTGAGCTGGTCCGCAGAGTGAAGGCAAGGGCCAACAAGTGCTAAGCATCTCTGGGAACTCCTTCAAGACTGTTGGAAGACCATTTCAGGTGACTACCTCTTGAAGCTCATCAAGAGAATGCCAAGAGTGTGCAAAGCAGTAATCAAAGCAAAAGGTGGCTACTTTGAAGAACCTAGAATATGACATATTTTCAGTTGTTTCACACTTTTTTGTTATGTATATAATTCCACGTGTTAATTCATAGTTTTGATGCCTTCAGTGTGAATCTACAATTTTCATAGTCATGAAAATAAAGAAAACTCTTTGAATGAGAAGGTGTGTCCAAACTTTTGGTCTGTACTGTATGTATGTATGTATGTATGTATGTATGTATGTATGTATGTATATTTATAAAAACACATGAGAAGATTAGGGAGGGGATTGGAAATAATCCAATGGTTTAAATATAGTGGTATTGACAACCAGGTTAGTTATTCCAAAATAGCAATAATAATAATAATAATGATGATGATGATGATGATGACGATGACGACGACGACGACGGCAATGATAAGAGTGATAAGAGCAACAATAAATAAAACAATAATGACAATGATAACAAACAATAATAGCAATCATAACATTAATGAAAGTATGAAAATAATGACAATGATGACAACAATAACAGCAATGTAGTAATATCTGTGGTTTGATTATAAGGTGGGAGGAGTTAGAGTTGAGGATAGAGAAGGGATTCAGAGTTGTAAGAGGTCAGAAAGTGTTGGATGACAGAGGTCGGTTTCAGATGAATAATTATAGGAGGGAGATGTATATTCAAATGTAATGAAGTCAGTAAGGAGATTTTTCCAGTGGTTAATGTGTATGTTGTTGTGAGTTTTCCAGTTCATGAGGATAGTTTTCTTGGCAATGGTTAGAGCTATTAGGAGAATTTTAAAGTTTATAGATTTATCAGTAATTATTGTGAGGTCCCCTAGCAAGCAGAGAGAGGGCGATAGTGGGATGTGGCAGCCCACTACAGTGGATAGTGTCTGTGTGACCTCTTCCCAAAACTGTTTGATGGGAGTGCAGTGCCAGGTTGCATGGATGTATGTATCTCTGGATTTCTGACTGCAATGTGTGCAAATTTCTGATGTAAAACCCATTTTAGCTAATTTATTGCCCGTGTAATGTGTTCTGTGAAGTGTTTTGTATTGTATTAATTGAAGATTAGCATTTTTGGACATAAGATAGATGTTTTTGCAAATTTGGGTCCAGACGTTGGCATCAGGAGCTATTGAGAGATCATTTTCCCATTTTATTGTTGGCAATTATATGGTCTGAAGTTGATTTGAAATGATTTTGTATATTTTAGAGAGAAGTTTCTTTCGGGATGGAATGTTAACCAAGTCTGATATTGCAGGTGGAAGTTCTAAGTTTGTGGCTCTGATTTTTATTTTAGCCAGAACAGAAGATTTAATTTGTAGGTATTTTAAAAATTCATTGCTCCTGATGCCAAACTCCTGGGCCAACTGCGGAAATGTTGTTAATGTGTTGGATTTGAAAATATGTTTAATGTGAGTGATACCTTTTTCAGCCCATGTGCGGAAGTTCAGTATTTTTTTATTGCTTATGAAGTCAGGATTGTTACACAGTGGGGTGAGGTTAGATGGAGCTAGTATAGAATTTGTGATTTGGTGAAATTTCCACCATGCTGTCAGAGTGGAAGTTATTGTTACAGCGTTGAAACATGTTTGGTGTTTGATTGATTTAGAAAGGAATAGTATGTCAGCTATATTTAATTCTTTGCATAGTGACTGTTCTATATAATATCCATATAATATCGGATTTGGTGTGGTGGATCCATTTGTATATGTATTGCAGTTGGTTAGCCATTGAGTAGTAATGAAAATTTGGTGCTTCTAGTCCTCCTTGAGCCTTGTTTTTTTGTAGTGTAGCGGGTTTTATCCTTGCCGTTTTATTTTTCCAGTAGAAGTGAGTGATAATGGAGTCTAGCGATTTAAACCAGGTGAGTGTGGGGTGGATTGGAATCATTGAGAATAAATAATTGATTTTTGGTAAAAGTGTCATTTTTATTGCCGCTATCCTGCCAATTATGGAGATTGGAAGGTTGAGCCATCGAAGCAAGTCGTCTTCTATTTTTTTTGGCAGTGGTGTGAAGTTGAGTGTTACCAACTCTGACAGTCTGGAGGAAATCTTGATGCCTAAGTAAGTGATTGGTGGGGTGCCACATCCCATTTGGTTTTATGTAAAGGGAGGATGGATGATTTGTTCCAATTTATTGCATAATCTGAGATCTTTGAAAAGGACTGGATTGTTTTAATTATTTTTTGAGTGGATACTAACAGTTTTTGTATAAATAGTAGAATATCATCTGCATAAAGTGAGATTTTATGTGTTTGTTGTGGTGTTTCAATACCTTTGATCGATGGGTTTTGGCGAATAGCTGCTGCTAGGGGTTCAATAAAAATGGTAAATAGAGATGGAGAGAGTGGACATCCCTGCCTCGTCCCCCTGTGCAATGTGAAGCTTTGTGATGTTAGTCCATTGGTTGTGACTATGGCAGATGGTGATGTGTATAAAATCTTGATCCAGTTAATAAATGACTCTCCAAAGCCAAATTTTTGTAATGTGAATAAAAATTTCCAGTTGACCCTATCGAAAGCTTTTTCTGCATCTAATGTGGCAATGAGAGTATCTTTCTGTTGTACTGATGAGTAATGCATTAAATTGTATAATCTGCAAGTATTATTGGATGCATGTCTACCTTTTATAAAGCCGGTCTGATCAGGATGGATGATATATGGTATAATTTTTTCAATTCTTTGGGATAATGCTTTGCTGATGATTTTTATGTCGACATTTATAAGTGAAATAGGACGGTAGTTAGATGTGAGGGTGTGGTCTTTGTTGGGTTTAGGGATGAGTGATATAAGCGCTGTGTTCATGTGGGATGGGAATTTAGCATTTTGTTTTATTTCTGTTATTGTTCTACTGAATAGTGGGAATAAGGTTGACCAAAAATGTTTGTAGAACTCAGCAGGAAAGCCATCCGGTCCTGGTGCCTTATTATTTTGCATGTGTTTCAGTGCGGAGTGGAGTTCTTTTTCAGTGACTGGTAATTCGAGAGAGTTAGTTTGTTCCGGGTTGAGTTTTGGTAGTAGGATGTTATCGAGGAATTGGTTTATGTCTTCTTGGTTTGGGTCCAGATCAGATGAGTATAATTTTTTGTAGTATTCTTCAAATATTTTGTTTATCTCAATTGGTGAATTGGTTAGCTTCCCTGCTGAGTTTTTAATAGACGTTATAGCTGTTTTTTCTTTATTTCTTTTGATTTGACTGGCTAAATATTTTCCGGATTTATTGCTATGGTAAAAAGTTTCGTGGCGAAGTCTGTGAATAAGAAACTGGTTTCTTTTATTTATTATTTCATTAAGCAAGCATTTATTTTTTCTTAATTCTTTATGGATGGTTTCTGATGGGTTATTTGCGTGTACAATTTCCAATTCTTTTATTTTTTCTTCTAGTTGGACTTCTTTTTCTTTTTCCCTTCTTTTTTTTTTATGAACTGAATGATATAATTTTCCCCCGTAATACTACTTTCCATGTTTCCCAGAGCAGTGATGCTGGTGACTTTGGAGAATCATTTATTTCAAGGAAGGATGTCCACTCTCTCTTGAAGTAGCTGTCAAATTCTGGATCTTTCAGGAGTGATGTATTAAAACGCCATCTAGTGGGGTGCTTCTGTATGGCGGATGTATTCCATGTGAGAGTTACCGGAGAACGGTCACTAATATTGATGGGATGAATTTTGGTTTCTATGATATTTGGTATGATTGAATTACTGGTTAGAAAGAAATTAGGTTTGGTGGACATTAGAATAGAACGTATACTCTCTGGCGAGTGGGTGTTGTAGCCTCCAACCATCGCCAAGACCAAAATCACTCATGAACTGTTTTATTGTTTTGGAGGACTGCCAGAATTTGCCTGTATGTTTTGACCTGTCCAATGGTGGATTGATTACAGTGTTGCAGTCTCCTCCTATAATTATTGGACTACTAGCAAGGTTTGAAAGAGAGGAAAAGAAATTTGAAAAGAAGGAGGGGTCATCAGAGATTGGTCCATAAATGTTGCCAATTGTTATTGGATTATTGTTGATTGAAATGTTAATAATGATAAAACGGCCTTCAGGATCTGAGATGGTTGTGTGATGGTTAAATTGTATTTTTTTGTTTATTAAGATGCATACACCTCTTTGTTTTGAATTATAGTATGAGGAAAAACAGTGGTTAAAATGTATAGTTTTTAAGCTGTTTTGTGTAGATTGTGAGAAGTGCGTTTCCTGTATTAGACATATATCAGCTTGTGTATTTTTTTAGGTAATTAAGGACTTTTTTAGGGGTTTTTTTTTGTTTGTGAGCCAACTCCACGAATGTTCCAAGTTAAAAATTTTAATTGCATGAACCTATAGTGTGAACTTCATAATTATGCTGTGTGAGTATAAGTCTTGTGTGTGTGTGCCAAGTGGAAGAAGAAGAAAAAAAAAAAAAAGGACAAACATAGATTCAACAACAAAACATGTAAACAACGAGCAAAAAGGCTAATTTGGTGCATTTAGTGTACAATGTATGTGTGTGGTGCAAGTGGTTTAATGTTAGAGTATAAATTGACAAGAGTGGTAGAGAGAAAAAAAAAGAGGGGGGAATGAAAGGGGGGATGATAGGGTTAGAGTGAGAGAGGGGCAGGGGGTCTATTGTCCATACATAACTTCATCACTTCACAGTTTCTGAAATTAATAAAGCCAGGGGGTAGTGTCTTTTTCTCGGAATAATTGTCCATCAATATATAGTTTGTCTACTGTAATTGTTGCTTTTTTACCTTGATTGATCATTGATTTGTGGATGGGAAAGAGTAGCTTATGTCTGCGGATGATCTCTTGTGGAAATTGGTCGTTAAGTCCGTAATGAGTCCCTTTTAGCTGCCGGCCTTGTCGCTGAACCAGTACTTTTTGTTTGAAATGTTCAAATTTGACGATGATGGGCCGGGGTCGGTTGGAGTTGAGGGGTTTACGCGATGGAAGGTGATTTGTTCGACAGTCTCTGGTGTAAGTTTGAGCTGGTTAACCATGAAGTCCTTAACAGATTTTTCGGGGTCTTCGGTGGATGATTCGGGAATGCCGGAGAAGATTAAGTTGTCTCTCATACTGCGTGATGTAGATCCAGGATGGTTTCTTGGATTGCTTTGTTTTTGGCGGTGACGGAAGTGAGTTAAGTGGCTACAGTGGAAAGTTTAGAGGTGAGTGTGTCCACGGAGCTTTTTAATGATTTGTTTTCTTCTGTGAGTGAATCGACTTGTTATTGACTATATTCCAGGCTATGGCGAAGGTTTTGGAATTCTTTGTGGAGTACTTCGATGAGTGATAGTCTAGAATCCAAGTTAGATAAGCGCTCGTTGATTGTACGTCGGAACAGCAGTTAGTTTTGATAGGAGTGGATATTGGTGACGATGAAGAGTCAGTTGATATGGGAGAGTCTGAAGTGCGCGTTTTTTTGGTTTTGCGTGATCGACCCATTGTACATAGTCTATTGTAAAATTTGTCAGTGTAATCCTCCAGGTGGTCCAGTTCTGAGTCGTAATCCAGGTTTTAATCGGGTGATGTCTTGGCGGGGGGAAAAGAGGAATTGAAGAGGTTGAAAAAAAATAAAGAAACGAGAAAAGTTTGTCTTTCTTCTAGCAGCAGCGTGCTGCCATGTTGGATCACGCACCCATCACACGCCCATCACCAAATCACATGATCAGGGAGCCTCACATCTCTCTGGGGGCAGGTTAAAGCTAGGTAAAAAGCTCCTCTTATCTTTAACTGTGTAAGTTGTTTATATTGTTAATAATTAAAATGTATTTGATTTTTTCCCCCATACGTTCATGCAGTTTGCTTAGTGTGGTCAAATTGTGAATATTGTTATGAATGTCAAGTATCTATTGGCAAATAGACACAATATAAAAACTAAGCAATTAAAAAACAGTGATAACATATGATGATGAAAAGCAGAAAGGTGATGCTAAATTGCACGTTTTTGCAAATGAGATTATTAACAAAAGGGACTTATAACAGAAAAGGAAAATGAAAATTAGTAGCCCTTATCCTATTGCGGTAGTTCGAGGTAAGTGATTTTATGAACAGAAAGTCAGTGATTAGAGGTGCTCAACTGAGATAAGTTGTTGAACATATCACCCTTATCTACTGGTCGTGTCATCCCTCTCTATCTCTGTGTTATCTGACTTGAAAATGGAATTATTTAGCCTTAAAATTATTTATTTATTTAACCTTCATCAAGCTCTAGTGAAAGCATAAATCTGGTGATATTCTATGTTTCTTATTGTCAACAAATCCCATGAAAAGACCAAAATCAACAATTAACTGATTAATTGACTAACAAGCATTGTGTGTGTAAAACTTGATATATCTTATTCCTCTGTCCTATAGAGCTCCATTGCTGTTATTGTTGTTGTTGTTGTTGTTGTTGTTAAAAACTAAATGTGTATTAATCCGCAGCTGCAAATAGTGTATTTGCTGGGCACTATTTATTCCTGTTTGAGTAATGTAAAAACTATTTTGTAAATGCAGCGGTGATACTGTGATTTTATTTTGAGAATCATCTTTGATGATAATCTCTCAGAATTCTGCAAAAGCAAAAACAGCTTTTACTGCACATAAAGGCAGACATTTTAGTGTCTTCAGAATGAAAAGGCTGATAGATACTCACATGGTTACTTTAGATGAGATTAGAGTTCACCAACTTACATCTATATGACCAACAATAACTTTTCAGCTACTTTCAAGCTTTTCTAATACAAAATTCAACTATTCCAACTTGCTCTCCTTTTAAACAAGACATGACATTGGTCAGAGTTAGAGTGTCACTCTCCATCTTGTCAGGAAATCAACCTCAGGAGGTTAAGTGATGGGGCTAGGTCAGGAGGAGCTCCAGAGGCATGATGATGAATACTGTTGCTATTACACAGTGGTGGAAAGTAACTAAGTACATTTACTTAACTAGTGTACTTAAGTAAAATTTTGAGGTACTTGTACTTTAATTGAGTATTTCTGTTTTATGCTACAGTATACTTCTACTCCACTACATTTCAGAGGCAAATACTGTGCTTTTTACTCCACTATCTGACAGCTGTAGTTACAGATCCACTTCTAAAATATATTGTATTGTTCAGTGCACACATCCTTCTTATCAAGTAATTTTAGTCAGTAATTGAGTCCTTAGTCTTATTTTCTTTTTTTTAAGTAAAAAAAATCTGTATTTCAAGTATTTTCTAAAACAAAGTTAAATTTTTTATAATTCTAGAGCCATAATCTGTCTCTGTCTGTCTTTCTTGTTTCAAGCTACAGACACGTCTTCCTACAGCTTTTTAAACAAATTAATTAAAATTAAAAACTGGTTGAATACAGTGTTCTTACTGCACTGACAGATTTTTTCACTTTTTTTGGAAAATAAGGTTTTTAAGATGTAATTATATTCAGAAATGTATTCACGAGACTGGCAGTTTTGCTGATTAAACTGCCCAGCAGGACTGAAGTAGTGAAAATGTTCATCTCCACATCAACCAATTAAACTAAAAAGCTACTTACACATTAATGCATCACTTTTGATACTTTAAGTACATTTTTACTTTTACTAAAGTAAGCTTTTGAGTGTAATACTTTAACTTGTAATGGAGCATTTTTACATTGTGGTGCGTTTACTTAAGTAAAGGATCTGAATACTTCTTCCACCACTATTAAATATTATACATAATACAAAACACAAAAATAATCAAATCAAGTACATCTGTACATTTTGGAAACCTTTTCGAAAACTTTTGTCCTTTATCATATGTTTCTCAGATGTGAACTTTAGATTTTCTGACCATTTTAAACAAAAGAGTGCAACTAAATCATCTGTAGAACTTAAGATTTTTTTTCTTGGGGTTCTTTAACCCGAAATAAATGAATGCTGTGTATTAACATATATATTATGCTATAATGCTAGCACACTGTTTTTAATGCAACCGCAAGGGGGCACAAGCCAGTGTCTTCTTGTGCCAGTCCCAAGTCTGGATAAATGCAGAAGGTTGTGTCAGGAAGGGCATCCGATGTAAAACACATGCCAAATTAAAAATGCGTATCGTGAAAATGACTTCCATACCAGATCGGTCGGGGCCCAGGTTAACAACGACCGCCACCGGTGCTGTTGACCTACAGGGTACCAGTGGAAATTGGACTACTGTTGGTCAAAGATGAAGAAGGAGAGGAGGAAGGTGTGTTCGTAGGCAGAGAGATAAGAGGAAAGCTAAGAATGTAGGACTGACAGTAGGGACTTTGAATGTTGGGACTATGACAGGGAAGGCTAGAAAGTTGATTGACATGATGCAGAGAAGGAAGGTGGACATACTGTGTGTCCAGGAGACCAGGTGGAAAGATAGCAAGGCTAGAAGCTTAGGAGCAGGGTTCAAGTTGTTCTACCATGGGTCAGATAGGAAGAGAAACGGAGTAGGAGTTATCCTGAGCCTAAAGCTGGAAATTGAAGGGGTGATGTTCAATGTTGTGAGTGGTTATGCCCCACAGGTATGATGTGAGTTAGAAGAGAAGGAGAAATTCTGGAGTGAGTTAGATGAAGTGATGCAGAGCATCCCCAGAGGTGAGAGAGTGGTGATTGGTGCAGATTTCAATGGGCATGTAGGTGAAGGGAACAGAGGTGATGAGAATGTGATGGACAGGTTTGGTCTTCAGGACAGGAACGCAGAAGAACAGATGGTGGTAGACTTTGCAAAGAGGATGGAAATGGCTGTAGTGAACACTTTCTTCCAGAAGAGGCAGGAACATAGGGTGACATAAGAGCGGCGGTAGAAGCACTCAGGTAGACTACATCTTGTGTAGACATTGTAATCTGAAAGAGACCAGTGACTGTAAAGTAGTGGTAGGGGAGAGTGTAGCCAGACAACACAGGATGGTAGTGTGTAAAATGACTGTGGTGGTGAGGAAGATGAAGAGGACAAAGGCAGAGCAGAGGACGAAGTGGTGGAAGTTAAACAAGGAAGAATGTCGTGTAATTTTCAGGGAGGCGCTGAGACAGACTCTGGGTAGTCAGGAAGTGCTCCCAGATGACTGGACCACTACAGCTAATGTGATCAGGGAGACAGGTAGGAGGGTACTCGGTGTGTCATCTGGAAAGAGGAAAGCAGACAAGGAGACTTCGTGGTGGAATGAGGAAGTGCAGGAGTGTATACAGAGAAAGAGGTTAGCTAAGAAGAAGTGGGACACTGAGAGGACTGAAGAGAGTAGACAGGAGTACAGGGAGATGCAGCAGTAAGGTGAAGGTAGAGGTGGCAAAGGCCAAACAAAGAGCATATGAGGACTTGTATGCTAGGTTGGACACTAAAGAGGGAGAGGTGGATTTGTACAGGTTGGCCAGACAAAGAGATAGAGATGGGAAGGATGTGCAGCAGGCTAGGGTGATTAAAGATATGGATGGAAATGTATTGACAGGTGCCAGGAGTGTGATGGGAAGATGGAAGGAGTACACTGAAGAGTTGATGAATGAGGAAAATGAAAGGGAACGAAGAGTAGAAGAAGTGACTGGTGTGGAGCAGGAAGTAGCAAAGATTAGCAAGAGTGAAGTGAGGAGGACGTTGAAGAGGATGAACAGTGGAAAGGCAGTTGGTCCTGATGACATACCTGTGGAGGTATGGTGTCTAGGAGAGGTGGCAGTGGAGTTTCTGACTAGTTTGTTTAACAAGATCTTGGAGAGTGAGAGGATGCCCGAGGAATGGAGGAGAAGTGTACTGGTGCCAATTTTTAAGAACAAGGGAGATGTGCAGAGCTGTGGCAACTACAGAGGAATAAAGCTGATGAGCCATACAATGAAGTTGTGGGAAAGAGTAGTGGAAGCTAGGCTAAAGGCAGAGGTGATCATTTGTGAGCAGCAATATGGTTTCATGCCTAGAAAGAGTACAACAGATGCAGTATTTGCTTTGAGGATGCTGATGGAGAAGTACAGAGAAGGTCATAGGGAGTTGCATTGTGTCTTTGTAGATTTAGAGAAAGCGTATGACAGGGTGCCGAGAGAGGAGCTGTGGTATTGTATGAGGAAGTCTGGAGTGGCAGAGAAGTATGTTAGAGTGGTGCAGGGCATGTATGAGAGCTATAAGACCGTGGTGAGGTGTGCTGTAGGTGTGACAGAGGAGTTCAAGGTGGAGGTGGGTTTGCATCAAGGATCGGCTCTGAGCCCCTTCTTGTTTGCTCTGGTGATGGACAGGCTGACAGATGAGGTTAGACAGGAATCTCCATGGACTATGATGTTTGCGGATGACATTGTGATTTGTAGTGAGAGCAGGGAGCAGGTGGAGGAAAATCTAGAGAGATGGAGGTCTGCTCTGGAAAACAGAGGAATGAAGCTTAGCCACAGTAAGACAGGATACATGTGCGTCAATGAGAGGGACCCAGGTGGAACGGTGAGGTTACAGGGAGCAGAGGTGAAGAAGGTGCAGGACTTTAAGTACTTAGGGTCAACGGTTCAGAGCAATGGAGACTGTGGAAAAGAGGTGAAGAGGCGAGTGCAAAGAGGTTGGAACGGGTGGAGTAAAGTGTCAGGTGTGTTGTGTGATAAAAGAGTATCAGCAAGAATGAAAGGAAAGGTGTTCAAGACGGTGGTGAGACCAGCGATGTTGTACAGCTTAGAGACAGTGGCACTCAAGAAAAGACGAGAGGCAGAGCTGGAGGTAGCAGAGCTTAAGATGTTGAGGTTCTCTTTGGGAGTGACAAGGATGGACAGGATCAGGAATGAGTACATCAGAGGGACAGCTCATGTTAGATGTTTCGGAGATAAAGTCAGAGAGGCCAGATTGAGGTGGTTTGGACATGTTCAGAGGAGAGACTGTGAATATATTGGTAGAAGGATGCTGAGGTTGGAGCTGCCAGGCAGGAGGTCTAGAGGAAGACCAAAGAGGAGATTTATGGATCCTTTTCAGCCGAAAGGAAAAGAAGAAGCTAGCACACTGTTTTATTTAATATATAACTTTATT
Source organism: Siniperca chuatsi (assembly GCF_020085105.1). Lineage (NCBI taxonomy): Eukaryota > Metazoa > Chordata > Actinopteri > Centrarchiformes > Sinipercidae > Siniperca > Siniperca chuatsi. Next base: position 6,230,961 of record NC_058057.1, read on the forward strand.
TATCCCGTCTATTATGTCTTATCTGTTTTATCAAAGGTGGCCTACGTTTCTTTATTAATGCACTAAACTCACTGAAAATAATAGTAAGTATCAGTTATGGAGAACTCAGACTGAGATTAGCCTGTATTTACATCTCAAACCATAAAAGTTTAAAAAAATAAAACAAAGCACGCAAAGAGCTTAAAGCTGATATATAGTCACCAAAAATCAATTCTTGTAATTTTGACTAATGTCAATCAATTGTAGCATATTTTATTTTTTTATTATTTTTTATTCGATTTACCCTAATGCTCTGTTTGGGGTCCTGGAGACAAAAAAACCCCACACTTTTACCTTGATACTGCATGACTTTTCCAAAATGTCAAATAAGTCTATTTGGATTTCAGTTATTGGGGTTTATTAACAGTTTGTACAGTGATCTAACGGGGAGCTAGGGACTTATTATGAATATATATTTGTTAATACATAGCCCATATAACCAGTGTTGGACAGTAGCGGCGCTACAAATAGTGACGTAACTAGTTTAACTACATTTCTCAGTAGCATCGCTGTTTTCTGAATCAAATAGCTTTTCAGTAGCCTAGCTCTTTTATCGATCAAGTAGTGCAGTAGCGTCCACACAAGCTAACGTTACATCTCCCCAAGCATTTCAAGTAAACTTGAGCATTTCTGAAGCTAAAGCGCAGCAGAGCTTTCTCCTGTGATCTGAAATGACACTGCGTTCCAGACAATGTCGGAGGTCGGAAGCTCCCAGTTGAAATTTCCGATTTCCAACCTCAAAGCATTCCAGGTGCATGACATCAAACGTAACCAAAAAACATAGCTGACTTCATATTCGATTCACTAGCCTAACAAAACTGTAGTCTACATATACATCCCACCCCCCTCCCCTATCGATTGAAATGTAGCCTTATGTGAGCTTCCACAGGTGCTGCCATTGTTAAGTAACGTCAGATAACTGCTTCTTCATGAAGTTGGGGTAGATGAATTTGTTCAAAAGTATGAACTCGTTCCGAATTGTCTGGAATTGTGCTGATGCCTACGACGTCTCTGCTGCAGCGGACAACAGACATGCGAGCCTGAGTTTACACATTCAGGTGATTCCCGAATAAGCTAACACAACCATCGCCAACCAATCTCCAGTGTTGCCAACTTGGCGACTTTGTCACTAGATTTAGCGACTTTTCAGACCCTCTTAGCGACTTTATTTCTAAAAAGCAACTAGCAACACATTTAGCAACTTCAGACCGTCAGGGAAAGGCATTGAGAAATATATTCAAATATATTATAATGTAATTCATTCCCATGCATGCTGCAGCTCTTCTACCAACAGTGTCTCTCCTCATCTCCTCTTGCGCTGTGCGCAGGCAATCAGTGTGTGTGGTGTGCAGGGCAGTCTCTCTCTCTCTCTCTCTCTCTCTGGATTAGGATGTTATAGCTTGCAAATATGTAAATAGTTCAGTTGTGCTTCTCTCTCACTCCTTCTCTCTGGATTAAGATGTTACTACAGGTGGTAAATATGTATATAGTTCGTTTGATCTTCTCCCTCCTTTTGTACATTTTTTTTCTAAACTTTTTTACTTAAAAGACACGATGTCCCTGTAGTAAGTCTGTGATTATTTGGCCAAAGATTTCTCTAACAAGGTTTTATATGTCTTAAATTAAGGTGATCTCACTGTACTAAGCTATATGCAAATGAGAGCAGAGAGCACAGCTTATTGACAGTTTTATAGATCACTGAGTTGGCATTGACTTGAAATTAATTTAATTAAAAACATTTTTTTTTAAAAGCTTTTATGTAGTAAGCTACTTTTGCCATGTTGCTACAGCTTAGCTTGCTACATTTCTCTTCAGTGTAGTGAAGCTTTATTTAATGTAGAGTAACAGATCACTACAATCTCCAAGTAGCTTCCCCAACACAGCATGTAACATAAAATTGAAATATTTCCTTATTTGGTGTAATAACAATGCTTTATGGTAATTTCTGTATTTTGATACCATAATCAAATGTGCAAGCCCAGATTGTGGCAAAGAGAAGGGATACTATTTCAATGCTTTTCTACATATTGTGATTTAATAAGGTCAGGAGAAAGCAAAAAATATTTAAAAAGGGATTTTTTTATTTTGCAGATGTTATTAATATTTTTACACATGGTGGTGGGCTCTGTGGGACAATGAACAATGAGGAAATAACGCCAACATGAGCATCAAAATATGATTAAATAATTTTTTCCCTGAAAAATATGTCAAATGTTATTTCAACCCTTAATAGTGTTTGCAGATCTTGCTCTCGGGTTTCCTATCTGTTTGTAGGCCTATTTGAGAGGTGAAACTCAGGGCGAAAAAAGTCCAATATGCAATCGCCGCTCCTCACAAAGCTTAATTTTGCTGCTAATTGAAGGCGATCCGGCTGGGCGCGGGGGGTTAAAATCACAGTGGAGCTTTTCCAATCTCGATTTTGGCGACTATACATTGAGAAGATTGTGTTAACAGACATTTTAGCGAATAAATCTAACGGAAACTGCGAAAGAAAGAGGGACAAAATTTAGAAAAGTGGGGGAAATGACGCTCCTGTATAACCTGGAGTGGTGCTTACTCGCATACTATTAACAGTTTTTTAAATTCGAGTTTTCCTTGTGAAGTGAAGGTTCACTCACCTTTTGTTAATCGGTCATTAGTCACCCCGAGCGGAGTGTAATTCCCACAAATAAACTGTTCCAGTGTCAGAAGAAGAACCCGATAACAGTCAGTTGAGGTCCTGATGAACAGAAACAGTTTATAAAATATTCCTGTGGTTTAGCTTCAACTTCTCCTTTGAGCCTCCACTGGTGAGCAGCAGCATCAAGACAATCAGCCCGGCTTTAGTAATCATTTTGTTCGATAGACACCGTGGAGCAGAAAGATTCACAACTTCCGGTCAATTCTTTCAAAATAAAACCCCCCGAATCTTGTTGATTTTTCACATTAACTCAATAGGACTCGGCTGCTCCTTACAGAACTGTGACCTTAATTTGGTCAAATGAAAGCCTTGTGAATGAAGTGAATGAACTGTGCGACCTCAAAGCATGTAGTTAAGAATGCCTTTCTTAAAGTATATGGGCTGATCAGTTTATTGATTAGCACCAGTCAAGGCTTGGAGATTTTTGAGGGCTTTCAAACTAGGTTTCTGGCCCATTATGGAACAGAGAGTTCCAAATTAAGCAAATTTAATAAAACCATTAGGCTGCCAGTCATCTACATTTTCACCAGAGCAGCAAAATGATGGGCTTGCATGTTGACCTCGCTTTGTTTTCTGGCACAAAACTAACCTGAAAAGATTAGACAATTAATTGATTAGTTGATCAAAAGAAATTAATTAACTATTTTGATAATCGATAAATCATTTCAGTCATTTTTCCAAGGGAAAAACAATCATCATTTTCTGCTTTTCTCTTTTTTATATCATCATAAACTGAATATATATTGGGTTTGGACTGTTGATGGGACAAAACAAGCTTTAAGAAGATGTCGCACTGGGCTCAAGGAAGTTGTGACAGGTCTTTTTCACTATTTTCTGATGTTTTATAGACTAAACGATTCATCGATTAGTCGCAAAAAGAACTGACAGATTGATAATGAAAATAATTGTTACTTCAAGTCCTAAAAAGAACATAAAGACTATCATTATTGTATTCATTACTTAACTGTTTCTATTGCTGTGACTTTAGGAAGAGATTATTTCTACCAGTGTTCTATAGAACTCCCACTGGTCAACAGCAGGGCTGGATTAACCTGCCAGGGGGGCCCAGGGCAAGAATAGTTGTTGGGGCCCTTTTAACCTCCTGTTACTCCCACTATTACCTGGCCCCAGATTTGCTACAAAGTATATATGATATAACCACAAAAATAAAACCAGATTTTGACACATGTACCTTCTCCAGAACAAGGTTAGAATTTTCACTTTTCAATTGAGACCATTTAGAGGAATGCTTACAGAAAGTCATTCTCATGAGAAAAGGAGAGTAATACAGTTCATAGGGAAAATACACAACTTTACTTTGCAGGGAAATTTATGGAAAGCCAAGTGGACCATAAACATCTCAGAAATGTAGTGTACCATCCAGCAGGCACATTACAACGACACCTGCTGAGGCTACAATGAACCCCTCGGCAGGCTACAGTTGCCACCTAGGCATGGGTACAATTGTCACCTGTCGTGGATACAATTGTAGCAAAGAAGTAACTGCCCAAAGTGAGACTTGAACCCCAATCTCCAGCACCAAAGGGCAGTATTCTAACATCAAGTTAACAGTGCTAGGAAAATGTTAGGGGAGCTCACTGGAGAGAGTGAAACCTGTGATCAAAGCCCAAGGTGTTTTGTTTTTATTGGTGGGTAGGCCTTCAGTGCCCCCTTGCTTCACATTGGCTAGTGTGCTCTATCAAATATGTTTGCGCTGTACTCTTTAAAATAAAAGTTCTACCTCTTTGCCTTTAGACAGTGCAAGCGAGTGGGACATCGACTCATCGACACCGACACTGGGATGTTATTTGGGCTTGAGAAGTGTAGTCGAATGGTGACAAAGAGAGGGAAGGTAGTCCACACAGAAGGGGTCTCACTCCCAGAAGGAACAATAGCAGACATTGAGGATGGTTACAAGTACCTTGGAATACCACAGGCAAATGGCAACCTTGAAGAGGTAACAAGGAAAACAGCAACTGCCAAATACCTCCAACGAGTAAGGCAAGTCCTAAGAAGTCAGCTCAATGGCAAGAACAAGTTCCAGGCAATAAACAGCTACGCCCTGCCAGTGATCAGATACCCTGCAGGAATAATAAGGTGGCCAAAGGAAGAGATACAGACCACAGACGTTAAGACACGAAAGCTCCTCGCCATGCATGGAGGGTTCCATTCCAAATCCAGCACCCTGAGACTGTACGCTAGCCGTAATGAAGGCAGCCGTGGGCTTGTGAGTGTGAGAGCCACTATCCAGGATGAAACATCCAAGATCCACAAGTACATCAAAGATAAGGCCCCAACAGATGACATGCTCAGTGAATGTCTCAGGCAATGGGGAACAGAGGAAGAGGTGCTGGAGGAGTGACCATCATGGGAGGACAAACCCCTACATGGGATGTACCACTGGAACATAACTGAAAAGGCTGATATCAAGAAATCCTACCAATGGCTAGAGCGGGCCGGCCTGAAGGACAGCACAGAGGCACTCATCACGGCTGCACAGGAGCAGGCCCTGAGCACCAGAGCAATAGAGGCCCAGATCTACCACACCAGGCAAGACCCAAGGTGTAGGCTGTGCAAAGAGGCCTCTGAGACAATCCAGCACATAACTGCAGGGTGTAAGATGCTGGCAGGGAAAGCATACATGAAGCGCCATAACCAAGTGGCTGGAATAGTGTACAGGAACATCTGCACGGAGTATGGACTGGAAACCCCGAGGTAAAAGTGGGAAACACCTCCAAAGGTGGTAGAGAATGACCCAGCCAAGATCCTGTGGGACTTCCAGATAGAGACTGACAGAATGGTAATGACGAACCAACCAGACATCGTGGTGGTGGACAAACAGCAGAGGAAAGCCGTTGTGGTTGACGTGGCAATACCAAGTGATGGCAACATCAGGAAAAAGGAACATGAGAAACTAGAGAAATACCAAGGGCTCAGAGAAGAGCTGAAGGAGGCTTGGAAGGTGAAGGAGACAGTGGTGCCCGTGGTCATCGGAGCACTCGAGGCAGTGACCCCCAAACTGGAGGAGTGGCTACAGCAGATCCCTGGAAGAACACCAGACATCTCAGTCCAGAAAAGTGCAGTACTAGGAACAGCAAAGATACTGCGCAGAACCCTCAGGCTCATGTTGGATGGTACATTACATTTCTGAGATGTTAATGGTCCACTTGGCTTTCCATAGAATATTGTCCTATTTCCTGTTGTGTCTGTGTCTCTGTGTATCTGACTTGACCACCTGCTGAGACTGATTGAATCCCAGTTGATGACAATGCAGAGGGTTTGATGACTTGATCTGGAAAATAAAAACACTCCGTTAGCCACTTAAAGATGAGTAAGAAAATGCCCCTCACTCCTGCAACACACTTGTGGAGCCTGAGAATAACTAATGACAGTCTAATATTGATTTAGCCTAGAGAAAAACAATGCTACACACAGACCTGTAACCAGAAAGGAAATTACAAAAATTCGTCATGTTCATTTCCTCTGTATTAACACTATTTTACTGTGACATTAGACATTAACATTTATGTCCATGTTCATAGGCTACTAACTTAAGCGGCGCCCCACCAGCCACAATGCTTAATTGAGAGTCAGCAAGCTTAATAAATTACTATTAAATATTTAATAATTAATATTTACTGACTGACTTTCTCCTTTACTTTGCCCTGTTGATCTGATTGATGCCTAATCAAAGTTTAAACATGACTCTGAATATATTGGAAAGGCAAGTTCACATTATGATAACATTATATCAAGTGGGGTTTTTTATGTCTTTTTTTAGTAGCTGGATTAAATTATTCCTCAGAGTTAAAATTAATCAATAAATTATGTAGGGCAGACCAGATATTGTTGTAACAAGGGTTATTTTTAACCCCTTAAGTTTTCCCATTTCATTTTCCCTGACATCAATTTAAAGGCCCTGAAAACATATTTTCTCTATAGCTTCTTACTATGAACAATATGTGTCTATATGAACACAAAGTCAAAGTAAGAACAGTTTGGGTGATTTCACATCAACTTGTATGTACCAATTAGGATTTAGCAACATCAGAATCAAAATTATGACATTTGTGGGGTTGTTTGATTATGTTGCTAGCACAATCAAATCTGATCAAACCACACCTACAAAGTCCTGATGTAGCAGATTAGTGTTTATGATTGTTAAAGTCTTCATGTATATTTCTTAAACTTTGTAAGAAAACATTGTTAACTTTGATTATTGCTCCTTTAGTCATGAATATTTAATGTTATAGAGAAATACTTAACTGAAACAAGTTTTCAAGGGCTTTAAAGCTGGAAAACCCATTTTATTCCACACTCTAAAGAGCCAATTTAGGAGTAAAAAAGTTAAGTTAGTTATTAATGTGACACATTTTTCAAGGGATGTAACTCCTACTTACAGCAAAAAAATAGTATATGATGATGATGTTATATGATAGACCTATTAAATTAAAGACTACACACTACAAAATAAAGTTCATGAACATGAACTGAGAAACACTTCAGGTGACGGACCAAAAATATTTAGTTAGGTTTAGGAAAAGATTATGGTTTGGGTAAGAATAAATAATTCCTTAAAACAATCAACACTGACTGTATTGGTTTCACACGGGACACAAACCCCAGTCTCCCGTGTGAAAGTCCTATACTTGACCCATACATCCACCCTGACCTCCTCCCTACACAAACTTTGCCGCTCTTTATACTATGTCATCTTTATTAGTTTGAAAGTTGTGCTGAGTGTCACGAAAAAAAATTGAAAATTCGTGTCCATGTACACAAATGTATTGATTACATTTTGTGACTATTTCACAAACTACCCTGATACTGGGTTGCATGTCAACATATACACATCACGCCACAGAGCACCAAACCAACAATATGTTCCTTTTCTATATATTGCAGCCATGGCATGCAACTATATAATTGAAAACAAATGGCATTGCTTTACTCATCAAAATTAGTTACATTACTTATTATTTTAGTTTTGTTACTCAGCCCAGCTCCATTACATTATTGTATATTTAAAAATGTATAAAAATAGAAAATGAGACATGATGGTTTAACAAGTAGCCAGCCTATGTTTTGGAGGTAATTACTAGCTGTAGCAGCTAGCTTAATGTTAGACCCGGTGACGGTACAGGACTGGTGATTACAGAATGTATTGCTAAAACACCAAAACACCAAAACCCATTGGCTGAACAAAGTTCTCAGTTGCCTGACCTCATTTAGCTAATTGTGCAGTCTGTTGTCAGTACCTTAAACCATTTCACATGGTAAAACACAATTTGTAGATCTCACTTAGACTTTTCAGCAAAACTCTAAACACATTCTCATTCTCAAAACACATTCTGCACTCTAATGCACATGTCATCCATAATGGTAAACACAAGTGGCAACAATCAAATACAAATAGAGAACACATGTCATTGATTGAACACAACCACTCAGAATTGATGTAACCTGTTTCAAATGATGTGACACAACCAATATAAGCCTAGCTCCTTTGATTTTTGTCCCTTTTAGTATTGTATACTGTAGTACAGTGCATTGTAGGCTGTATACTGTACAATGAACAAATTGTATGGCCCTGAACATTGTGCTTTCCATTTGTTACAGTTTTTTTTTTACGATTGTTTAAGCACAATTTTGAAAACAAGGCCTGGTTTGTCAAAACACTACACACAATTAACACAACCCTACACCAAAGTAGCACAACACTTCAGATCATTTGCAAAATGGAACACTTTTTTCAAAACTATATACAACTTTATAAAAACAATATTTTTCTACCATACGAAACACACACATTTCATATGACTTTAATCTTTTTGAACCAGTTACACACTGCTGTTGCAAACCTAAAACACTTTTAGCAAGTCTAATTCTCAGTGATTAGAGTACTGTAAATGAAGTACACAGAGAAAGTGCAACTATACAATAGTTCACCAAACACTACACAAGACCAATGCTGCAGACTGAGGACTGATTTCTCTCCATATAACCAAATCAGTCAACATGGAGAATCACAACAAAACATGTCCCAGTTGTCATGCTACTACAGTAGTGTGCATAACACTGTTAGCTCAGCAAACAACAGACAAACGTAAAATACTGTATCCAGTACAGGTTACAATTACAGTAAATAACAACAACAACAACAACAAACATAAAAAATTATCTGAAAAAACTGACAATATTGTACAGAAAATACTACAGTAAACATACTATACATTATCTCTTCACCTAGCTCGATCTGGCCAGAGAATTTCATCAACATCACAAGCAATATCCTCATTAGCAAGACAACGAAGAACCGTCTTGAATGTCGAATCCATCCTTGTATAGCTGCGGCGTCGACTTGGTCACAGGCGTCCTCCATGGCCTGAATGAGGGGTACCTGAGCCTGGGGCTGGAGATTGTAAACCTTCCCCCGCCATGCAGAGAAAAACTCTTCAATAGGGTTTAGAAACGGAGAGTATGGTGGAAGGTATAGTACTGTCAACTGTGGATGGTGTTGAAACCAGTTCTGGACCGAAGCAGAGTTCTGGAATGACACATTGTCCCAGATGACAGTGTATTGTATCTGGTGCATTTCATTACCTGCTGTGACGATGTGGTGCAATCGGTCCAAAAATGCGAGAATATGAAGTGTGTTGTAAGGGCCCCTTTTTGGCATGACGGAGGAGAAACCCATGCTGTGAAATGGCAGCGCAAAGGGTGATGTTACCCCCACGTTGCCCTGGGACATTGATTATAGCCCTGTGGCCAATGATATTTCTGCCTCTCCTTCTTGCTTTTGTGAGGTTGAACCCTGCCTCATCAATATATATGAATTCATGCAGGATTTCCTCAGCATCCATCTGCAAAACCCTCTGAAATACAGTGAAAGACAACATTGTGTAGTTCAGGATAGGTCTAGTATATTACAGTCAATGTAAAAAAGTAATGGAGTATGCAACATCACAGTGCTAAAGTGAACAATACAAACCTCCACATACTCATGCCGCAGCCGTTTGACCCTCTCTGAATTCCGCTCAAAAGGCACTCGATAAAGTTGTTTCATTTGAACCTGATGTCTTTTCAGGATGTGTGTTAGTGTTGACAGAGAGACCTGATGGACATAATTGAAAATGGCATGGTCACCGATAATGTTTGCTTGTTGTTCTCTGAGCCTGATAGCATTATTGGCCAAAACCATGTTTATTATCTCTCTCTCTCTTGTTCTTGCGTGACTATGGGCCCCCCTCCTCCTTGTCCCGACCCTCAATCCTATGTAGAGAATAATACATGTAACTTTACTGTACAATGTCACAGGAAGGGGTATCACAAGTGCTGATATGGTGCATACAATAAGCGGCTGATTACTGTAACTGTAGACAGATCTTCTTTTACCTGTTTTTCTGTCGAAAAGTCTTTATGACAGATGCCACTGTATATCTGCTAAGATTTGGCTGAACTCTCAGTCCAGCCTCCCTCAGCGTCAATCCGTGGTTCACAACATGGTCCACTAGTGTTGCACGAATGTCATTTGATAAGTTTGGTCCTCTTCTTCTTTGTGCACGTTCTCCTCCTGCTTCAGGTCTTCCTCTGCCTCTGCCTCTTCCTCTACCTCCTCCTCTGTCCTTCTACTCCTACTCTCACCCATTATGGATGAAGGCAGGTGAACCTACCTGCTGCATTTTTATAGTGCTTAAACCTGATTGGTGTGTCTACAATTTAGCCATCATGTGTTTGTGCACCTGATGGCTGTGTTTAACAGATTGGCTCATAGGTGTGGTAATTTGACAGTCAGTGCTTTGGAATTGCAAGGAAGTGACATCATGATATACTTCTGTGTCTGATGTATACAAGTGTGTTTAGTGTTTTGCAAATCACTGTGTGTAATGTTTTTAAAAAGTGTGAAGCTGACAATGTGCTTACAGTTGTGCAAATCTAGCCTTGTGTTTTGTTCCTTGAGTGTAAGGTTTCGCTAATTGTGGGAAAAGTTGAATTTTAGTGTGTAAGCAATCGTAAAAAAACTGTAACAGTACTGACTGCTCAATAGATTTTGACTGGTTGCAGGTTCATATCAACAAAGAATAAGAATTACAGTATCACAGAGACAAAGGACAAGTTTGTGAGATGCAGGGTACAGTACTGTAAAAATAGGGGTACAAGGAGGAGGAAGAACAACAAAAAATTGCAAAGAGCAAAACAGAGTAGTAATTTCTGATCAATTTTGAGCTACTATGATAGAACATGTTTCCGTTTCTTAAAAAGACAATGACGGAGAAATGTTACATTTGTTTTGAGATTAAAAATGTACTTCTCCCTGAGAACTATGTTTTGAACAATGTGTTTTCTATTTTTTGGTGTATTGTTTACTGACTGCTTGATAGAGTATATCATTTTGATCACTTTGTTTATGATTTGAGAGCAGTGTTTGATTTTGAACACAAGTAAAACTGTTTTGAGGGGAAAGTTTCATTTTGCGAGAGGAGTCAGAGGTTTTGTAAATAGTGTTTGAAGATGAGGTTTTGTTTTTAATGGTTTCAGAAAATGGAGCAAGGTTTCAGAAATTGTGTTTTAGCAATTGAGAAAAACTGTAAGTTGTTTGGTAATCTAATACAAGATATGGTATTTTTTGTCATCTGTTTTTTAAGTCTCGAAGCTAACAACTTTCTTGCTTTCTCCCCGCATTCATAAAAAATCTGTTTTTCTGTTTTTAATTTGCATTCAATTTTGTTTCTTATAATGTCATCATATTTCATTTTAGCTTGTACAGCTTGGTCCATATTTCATCCTTATAATCATTTGACAGTGCACTTTGTAGCAGGTTAATTTCTGTTAATTTATTTTCTTCTTGGCATTGCTTTTTATTCTTTAGGCTACCTATCTTGATCAATTCCCCTCTTCATTTTAAAGTTTCCCATATCAGTGGAATGTCAGGAGTGGAATTTGTGTCCATAAATGTATGAATGTATTCTCTGATTTGCTTTTTGATTTCTGGATCTTCAAATAAAGAGTTATTTACCTTCCAATGTTTAGATCTCAGCGATACTGATTGCAAGTCAATCTGAATAGGACTATGATCTGATATAACTGTTTTTAAATTTTGCAAGTTTCCCGTTTTTAAATGTGTCTCTTTGAGAAAGACAATAACTGGAGAAAACCTTTTTAACTGTTTTAAAATTTTACCACGCTTAATCGGATTATTGGCACCATTCACATTCCAAGATATTATTCTTAGCTTTGTGCTGTTCATTTAGCTACAAACAATGTGTTAAACAAATTAGCATGTTTCTTTTCCTCGTTGTCAAGTGCAGAAGGATGCAATATAGCTACTGTAAGGGTAGTATGATAATCCTGAAACTGTTGAGGGTTACATACCTTCCCTTCATCATTCCCCCCTTTTGCCACGCTCCATGTCATTGCATGGATGTGCGTCACTGCAAGCCTCAGTAAATTAAAAAGGTCTGGTTGCTAATATCCAGATGTTTTGATCCATCCTTCCCCAGCCTATTTTCCAATCTAGCCATTAAACTGTTATTTAAAGGCATTTCAAAAGTCCCCCCCTCTAACATTGATAAAAGACTCCCTATTACTCTATCTTGCATAAAATGCTTTCAGTCTTAAAACATGGTTTGTCGACTCTCTCTTGGATTGTTTCTTTCTATTAGCTTTTTAAGGAGTGATGAATTTACCACTTCTTCAAATTCATTTGATCCAGCTAAAGACGTTACCTTTGCGGATTTAACTTTTCACCCAGATTTCTTTAGTCTTTTCCTCAAACACTCTAAAGCTGGAGGTACTTGCGCTGTAATCCTTGCTCGCACTGATTCTCAGTTATGTCCTTTTAAGTCCATGTGTAAATATTTTTTTTAAAACAGGCCTCTCACAGACCCTTGTGCCCCTCTCTTTGTGACCCCAAATAATAATCCCATGTCCAAATCTGTTGTAGTACACAGAGATTCTGGACCCAAAAGCACGATGGACACTGATAGAGTGATTAGTTTCAGTTTACTGTGAACACGGAGAGACACTAGGAGTGAGAGGGAAACGAGGGAGCCGGAGGACTAGGCGATGACGGCTGGCTGGCGAGTAACTGGTGAGAGCAGGCAGGTGGATCGAGGACAGCAGGCTGAGGTGGAGCGGCAGAGAATCCGTGGTAAGTGGATGCTGGAGGTGCCTGTGAAGGGTTGGAGACAGGTGTTGGTAGAGGTGAACCTGGACACAGGAATTCAGAAAGTTAGTCAGGGGTTCAGTAAAACAAGCAAGAGAATCTTTTATAGAACACGAGCCAGAGGCCGAGGCATAATACCAAATAGGTAAACGGACGATCTGGTGAAGACTAGAGAGAAGAGCCAGGTATATATACTGTCAAGTGTTGATTAGTGGATGGAGAGCAGGTGGATAACAGCAGGTGTGTCAGTTCCTGGTTGGAGATTCCTTGGAGGCCTTGCCCTGCCAGCACACACACACACACACACACACACACACACACAAACATACACAGACAAACACAGAAGAAGAACCAACAGGGGACAAACAGAGAGAGACACCAAGAATGGTATGCTGTACCATGACAAAATCTTGGTTAGTAATGTTGGTAATCTAGGTATCTAATCTTGGTAATCTTAGCTATCATTTAGAGCAGATTCTTCTGAGATGTAACATTCCCCCAAAGCATTATTCAGGTCATTCATTTAGAATAGGTGCTGCAACCTCCACACCCATGCAAGATCTATCAACAGCTTCCCTTCAACAACTGGGCCATTGGTCATCCTCTGCTTATGCCTCCCACATGCGTCCCAATGCCACTGCAATAATTGAAGCTCAAAGATATCTAAGGCCTTAACAGCTTATGGTAAGCTATTGCATATAACTGGTGGTCAGTGGTTTTGTGTTTTGTCTCACATATCATTTAGCTGCACTCCTTAATTACTAATTATCAGGTTACTGCTGACATCCTTTGGTCAAATCCACCCATTGCTGAATTTCAGGTCTTCAGTGTCTTATTAATGAATGATTGATACGTTAAAAGTGGTAGGTTATATAGACTTTCTCTTTTATCTTTTCTACATATGGCATTCCTGTACACTAGCCAAGTTTGACTAAGCTCACACTTGTTAGCTATTTAGGTCACTGCTGACCATTAGCCATTGCTGGCTAACGCCTATACGTTGCAAGCAGGGCATTGCTGTCTTCTAGCCATAGCTGGCTGCAACTAACAGGGCATTGCTGACCTCTAGCCATTGCTGGCTAAGCTAAAAAAAAATAAAATAATTGCAGCTGTCTAGGTCAGTGCAGGGCAGGGAGGAAGAGGAGGGCAAAGAGGAAGAGGAGGTCAAGGTGTAAGAGGAGGGAGCAGAGGTAGAATGAGGATTTCAAATGAAATCAGAGCCACACTTATTGACCATGTCATAAATCATGGTCTCTCACTGAGAGAAGCTGGCCAGAGAGGTCAGATATAAACAGATCCACAGTGGCTTCAATTATCCGTACATTTCAGAGGGAAAACCGGTAAGTAACTATATCATTCTACTTTTACAATGAGAGTCCATGTAGTCTTGTTTGACATAGGTCTAGATCTCTACAGTAAATGTTCCTGCTTGTCCAAACCTTTTTCAGAATTGAAGTTAGAGAACATTCAGGTGGACGAACAAGACTTTTTTCAGTTGAACAAGAGCATGCCATTGTTGACATGGTGGTCCAGAACAACACCCTCTGCCTCAAAGAAATTCAGCAAAGAATAAGACAGGACAATCAACTGTTCCACAATATCCACCAATGCAGTCTCTCCACAATTGACCGTGTTCTAAGAAGAAATGCTATCCGAATGAAGCAAGTATACAAAGTGCCCTTTGAGAGGAACTCCGTTAGAGTGAAGGAGTTGTGATTCCAGTTTGTTCAAGTATGTGCAACCCAATTACTGCAATTTTACTGTCAACTCAAAGATATATTTTTCCTGAATTTTAAGTATGTGTCCATAAACTATTCCATGCTACTATATGTGAAAAGATTTAGGCATATCTATGTATACTGCTGCTTCAAAGTGTGAACTCAAACTTCAGCAACAATTTCACAGTAGTATTGACTGCAATCAATGCCATTACTGTAAAACACAAATTTACTATATTTTACCTTGTGTTCTTTTTACTCTAGAGAATCTTGGAGTTGGATAGCAATGCAACTCATTATGAGTACCTGTATATTGATGAAGCAGACTTCAATCTTCAAAAAAAAAGGAGAAGAGGGAGAAATGTGATTGGCAACATCACTCTCTGTGCAGCAATTTCTACAACTGGTGTTGTGGCACACAATGCTGTCTTGGGACCATACAACACAGCAAGGCTCCTACATTTTTTAAACCTCCTCAATGAAATCCTCTTTCCGCAGGGTGATCAGGAGCAAATTTGTAGTTATTTGGGACAATGTCCAATTCCACCATTCAGCACTAGTGCGAGAGTGGTTTGAGAATCACCCACAATTCAGGATGGTGTTTCTTCCACCATATTCTCCTTTCCTGAATCCAATTGAGGAATTCTTCTCCTCTTGGAGATGGAAAGTACATTATCGCAACCCTTACAACCAAGTAAGTCTTCTTCAAGCGATAGAAGAGGCCTGTGGAGATATTGGGGCACATGCATGTCAAGGATGGATACAGCATTCAAGGCATTTTTTCCCACAATGCATGACTCGTGAAAATATTTTCTGTGATGTTGATGAAATTCTCTGGCCAGATGTAATTGAGAGGCATGATCAATAAAATAATTGATTCAATGAATGCAGTACATTTATCACTTTATTTTTTATTTACCTATGTACTTATTTGCATAATATATATATATATGTTTTTTGTGTGTGTGTGTGGGGTGACAACTTATTGTTATACACCTGAACTCCTCATTAAAGAACTTAATGAAAAACATGTATTTTCATTTATTTCTTTGTGTATCTTCAGCTGAATATTTTTATATTAAAGTAACTACAAGGAGTTTTTAACTGGTCATGAAGCTGTCTCAATTTAATATGGATGCCTCTATATGACCTACATAAGCAAATGAGACCATCAGCAAGAAGATTGGCTATTTCTATATAGGTATTATAAATGCTTGTCACCGGGTCCGATTCCCCGCAAAATCAGATGAAACGATTTACAGCATGCATCACGCAGACCAGAAGAGCCTACGTTTACATTTTCCCAGGCAAAGTTTCGCAATGAGTAGTATATTAGCCAGTTAAAAGGAAGCAGGAGGAGATTATTCTTTAGACAATTAGATTTTTGAGGTTATATTTTGTGGTTATGGCTGACACTGGGGCAGGATCAACAAAGAGAAAAAGAAAATTATTGACAGAAGGATAGTAAAAAAAAAAACTAAAAGGGACAGTGATAGAGGACGGGTGAAAACACGAGTCAACCTTGGTCATTCAACAGATGGGGAGCGTTGCAGGATTTGAAAGGATTCAAAACCGTTCCTGAATTAGCCCTTTTCCTCCTAGACAGGTATGTAATATGTCTATGTCTATATTTTATTTGGCTGTGTACAGTCCATTGAGGTATAGGTCACGGTGGACATTACAGTAATACAACTGGCTTATAACGTAACATTTTATGTTGGCCTTGCTACCGAGCTATATCGCTGACCTCTCCATAGCTGAGCTGGCTCCTCACCTCTTTAATAGTTAAAGTGCCTTTTTGGACACTTGCCATACAAAGTACATGGACTTTTTATCCTTGATAAAAATGTCTTGTCAAGATAACAAAGTCACAGCAAGATGTGAAGAACCATAAAATTACTAATTTGATTGTTCAAAGGATACTAAACACACAACACCCTCTCTGTCTTTCTCCCTCACCCCCTGATGTGACCAGAGATAAGAGGCATGCCAGACCCACATTCCTGAGGAAGTAACACTTTTGTATTTTGTTAGTCAAGTTCGAATTAATGTAAATTAGATATTTAATCAGTCAGTAATCCAGCTAACATCTCTCAGCACGTTTTCTTTGATGAATAGCCCAACTCTGATCCAAGGTTATTATAATTTTGTATTTTTCATTAGTTTTTAATTTCGTTTTGACTTTTTGTTTTCAATTTCATTTTAGTTTTAATTCGTTTTTAAAGCGGGTTTGCTAGTTTAGTTTTTATTTTTTGAAAATGCTTAGTTTTAGTTTTTATTTAAAAAGGTTTTGCAGCTGTAGAAATATTTTGTGCATGTGTGAAAAAGTTTTGTGCACACAGATATAATTTGCACGTGTAAAAGGTTTTTGTAGCTGTTGAAATATTTTGTGTATGTGAAATTAAAGTATGTACAGGAATATTTTCAACAGTGAGGTTTCACACAGTCTGAGAGACGGACACACAGATTTCTTTGTGACTGACCATCCAATCAGAGGAAGTCAAACTGTTTTTTAGGGGAGTAGAGTATCTCTGCAGACCGGATGCTTTGAATGGGAGGGAATTTAGTCAGTCAGAGGCTTACAATCCTTAGTCAATCAAAAACGAATTTCACCAATAAGTAGCCTGAACCAGTTGTAAATGGACTGTACTTATATAGCGCTTTTCTCAAAGCGCTTCAACTACATATCACATTCACCCCATTCACACACTGATGGCAGAACTGCTCATCAAAGTAACTAATCAGTCACACACACCGAAGGCACAGCCCTCAGGAGCAATTTGGGGTTCAGTGTCTTGCCCAAGGACACTTCGACATGTGGTCTGGGGAAAGCCGGGATCGGCTTAATTTGGCTAATCATTCAATTCAATTCAATTAATTTATATAGTGCCAATTTATAACAGTAGTTATCTCATTGCACTTTTCCTATAGAGCAGGTCTAGACCGTACTCTTTATAATATTATTTACAGAGACCCAACAAATCCCACCATGAGCAAACACTTGGCGACAGTGGCAAGGAAAAACTTCCTTTAAGAGGCAGAAACCTCGAGCAGAACCAGACTCAAAAGGGGGGGGGGAAGCACAATGCAAATTCCACCTAGAATTTTAAAATAGTAATATTGTAATGGTAGTGGTAATATTAATATTAATAAAATAATAATAATAGGAATGATAGACATAGGAATAATAATGACAATAATAATAACTGTCACAGACACACCCGGCTCCACCATCAGCCAGTCACAGCACACTCCCTCACCAGAGTACTAATCACACACACCTGCTCCCCATCAGCACCTCATCACTACTAGAATAAAAGCACACCACTCACCTCAGCCAGTTGTCTGGTCTTGTTTGAACAATAGGACTCTACATGTTGATTTTGCAAGACTTCCCCACTCTACTCCAGCATGTTCTCACCATCTCTGTGCTTCACCAACTCATCAACGGTCTACGGAAAAGTAAGACTAAGGACAGTAGCAATAGCCAGTATTCAGCTTATTACGTATCCATATCCTCATCTCTTACCTGCATACCTGTCTGCTCTGTGCTGTAATCCAATAAATATCTGTAGCCATATCGGTCTCTCCTGCCTATCTGTCCATAACAGTAACAAGGCCAATAACAACTATTGTAGCAGTTGTTGAGCATCTTTCTCATAGTAGAAGGGGGGAGGAACACGAAGAAGCAAACTTGCATTGTTTCTCAATATTTAGATCCAAAGTTCTTAGCTCTAGTCAAAGGATCAAAGTATCAACAGACTAACGTTTTTAATCAACATTTTAAAGTGGAAGTAGACAACTTTTGATCATAACAGAATATAGTAACTATCACCACTGCTCATTTTAGAACTCACACATTGCAAGTTTTGTTGGAAAGCTAAACGCTGGTGACTAATGAGCTACCATAGGCTGTATGCAGTAAACTGCAAGCTAACCTCTATGGGAAATTACAGTAGTAAGCTAACAGGCTAGAAAAGCAGTGGAAACCGGAAGCGCAGTAGTGCCCTTGCCTTACAAAAGTTGGAACAAACTATTAAATTAGGCCTTGTTGATCGAATATGAGTGAAGATTCAGCAACTGGATTGCTTATTTCTCGTCTCAAATTTGTTCACAAACATATTTTGGTGGACTGCTAAGGTGAAATAAGTGAAAGTTTATGTAGCTTACTTCATACAACGGAACCCTACTAGGCATGCTTAAACCCCATTGGCTCATAGAACTAGTGGCCTCAGGAGGGAGGACTGCAGTTGGACCCTTCTCCGCCCACTGGGCACAATCCTGGGAAAATGAAGGCTTGCTAGCTAATGCTGGAAGCCAGAAACAAACATCTATGATAATCTAAACAAAGAACACCAGCTGAGCCATAAGCAGATGTTTCACGTTTTTTTCAAATCTCACCACCTTTCGTAGTTTACTATGCATCGTGAAACCTGCAATGTGAAAAACGGGTGGTTGAACCTGTGACTGTCTCAGATCCTTTCATTGCGAGGGAACAATGCATGTTCAGTGATTCGTTCACAGGACGTACACAGTGAAAGTGAGCCCTGAGTGATGGACAGTCGCTGAGTCACTCAAGCCCACCCCTCTCCCTCCCTCTCTCTCATGTCTTGAAGTTTCGAAGTAGGAGCAAATATTTTATTTTATTTAATTAGGTGTCACAAAAATATACGTGCTGTACATAATAGGGTAGGACTTTGTTATAGGAGCTTTCAGTTTGCAAACCACAAGTCTTTATCCAACTAAATTCTCAGCTCCCTGGCTTATCTTTCACGAACAACTGTTCTCAGTTCAGTAGTTAGCGAGCTGAACATCCAGCCGCGTTTCAGTTCAGTGAGTGGAACTACACAGTTGGAGCTCTGGTCAAGCACTGAATGATTCGGTGAACAAATCTTTTGAATGAATCTTTTGAATGAACTGATTCTAATGATTCAGTACACTGGAAAGAACTGCTTTGCCCATCACTACTGTGTAGTGCCACATACAGTATCTAGCTGTCAGTCACCCTGATAAACTGTTTTGTTTTTACTCTGTGGGTCCATGTAGCGCCAATTCAGTTCAATTTTATTTATATAGCACCAATTCATAACAGAAGGTATCTCATTGCACTTTTCCTATAGAGCAGGTCTGGACCGTACTCTTTATAATGTTGCCGATGATGCAGGATGTCCAGTGAATGAGTTCCTGTCAGTTCATATATACACCTCGTGTTTCATTTGTGGAAGGTCAGTGTGAACATGAAATAGACCAGAACTAAAAGGCAATGTATAATTTTTTTTCTCCTTTTGGTCTGGGCCAAGTGAAATGCTGTTGTGTTTTGGATGGCAGTGCTGTGGCTTTAAAAGCAATAAAATCCTGGGTTTGAATCCACCATGTGACTATGACCTTTCTGAATAGAGTTTGCATCTTCTCACCATGTCACCATGGATTTCCTCCATATTCCATATGTAAATGCAGTGTCAGTGTGGTTGTCTCAATATGTGATGGACTGGCAAACTGTTTCTCGCTGGGATAGACTCCAAACCCTGATCAGGGTTAGCGGTTTACAAAACAGATGGATGGAAGCATGTAATGTGCTGTAACTCACGCCAAGGTGATGTAATCTCCATTTAAGGGACTGTGCCTTTGTATGAGGCTGCAACAACAAAGTGTTCATGTCATGATTATGTGAGGATATACTGTATGGTATAATACTACAAAACAAAGTGAAGTGGATATTGTTATTGATGTTTCAGTAAACATGAGACTGATGGTGTTTTATGGGGAGTTACTGAGAAAACTAAGCATTGAGGTCAAGGCAGGGCTCAACAATAAGGATTGCCTGATTGCCGGGGCAAGTAAAATTCCACAGGCAAGTGGTAAAAAATAATTAAACGTGTATTTTTCTGGAGCTGATGATGGAAGTAGCTATCTCTTTTGAGAGTTGCACATACCACATACTGATCAGGCACTCGCGAGTAGGGATGGGCACTGAAGCACGCTATTAAACGGGCCCCATCATTAATCATTAAAGACCGTAGTATTATCACGCATGCTGCAGCCTCTCCTGCAGTCTGTGTCGGGCTGAGCTCCTCCATACACACACCGACACACGTAGCGCAGCGGTCAGCAGATCAGACAGGCTGCGGTGGAGAATACTCCGGTTGACAACAATTATGCTCGTTACTGTAAGTAAGTGCAATAAAACCTCTGAATGTAAAAAGCAATACTTTATCAATACACCTGTTCAACAAGCATAAACATAATGTAGAAATCTATATTTTAATCTGCTTTGTCTGCAGACTTTCATTTTCACACAAGCACAGTGTGTTAGCTCGGGTAATAGTGAATAGTTACAAACAAGCTAAAACGAAGCTGCCTATGTAATCTAACTGTTTAGCTTAGTTTGCCACAAATTTGGCAAATTCGTGTAAACTTAGCTGCTGGCTAAGACAAACCAGCCACTACCCTCTCTGCCAGCGGTAACTTACCTGCAGTGAATCACAGCAGAAGCAGAGAGAGGAGGACAGGAGGAGAGACTGATACCGACTTGTTTCCAGTGAGATATTATTGAGTTTATATATTGACTTCGCTGTTGTAAACACTGTTGCTGCTCTAGAAACATTTTGTTATATTTAAAATATTCAATTCTAATCCTGTTATGAATTTATTCTTTTTTAAATAATATATTTTTAAAAAGCAATTATTTAGTAATGAAAAAGAACTGAAATAAAGAACAGCATAAGAGCATTGATAAGAATTGTATCAATAAAATCCTAAATGATACCCGTCCCTACTCATGAGAAAATGGTGTTGGTAAAGACAGTTTATTTACATAATTTTTCACACACTCACATTTAAGGAGTCCATCTCTAGGGAGAAGGATTGTTATACCATTTTCGATATGCAAGAATGTTTGTTGCTTTGCATCTATGACACACTGTGTCCTTGTTTTGATTCATTTACTTTATTTATAAAGATTAAACATGACAATTAACTTTAGTATAGGGGCAGGTAAAAATTGACTTCGGGCAAGGAGATTTCTGACCAACATTCCTGACCAGGCAAGTGAAAAAAAACCTTAATGTTGAACCCTGCAAGGCTGGCAAGGCAAAGAGGTGACAGATGTTCAAACTGACAAAGACGGCTTTCCTGCCAAGAAGCTGTTTGTAGATGTGGAGCTTCCTCACGTGTTTATCTCCTCATTTATTACACTGGATGCACAAACAAGTGGGACTCTGTGGGTCCATGTAGCGCCAATTCAGTTCAATTTTATTTATATAGCACCAATTCATAACAGAAGGTATCTCATTGCACTTTTCCTATAGAGCAGGTCTGGACCGTACTCTTTATAATGTTGCCGATGATGCAGGATGTCCAGTGAATGAGTTCCTGTCAGTTCATATATACACCTCGTGTTTCATTTGTGGAAGGTCAGTGTGAACATGAAATAGACCAGAACTAAAAGGCAATGTATAATTTTTTTTCTCCTTTTGGTCTGGGCCAAGTGAAATGCTGTTGTGTTTTGGATGGCAGTGCTGTGGCTTTAAAAGCAATAAAATCCTGGGTTTGAATCCACCATGTGACTATGACCTTTCTGAATAGAGTTTGCATCTTCTCACCATGTCACCATGGATTTCCTCCATATTCCATATGTAAATGCAGTGTCAGTGTGGTTGTCTCAATATGTGATGGACTGGCAAACTGTTTCTCGCTGGGATAGACTCCAAACCCTGATCAGGGTTAGCGGTTTACAAAACAGATGGATGGAAGCATGTAATGTGCTGTAACTCACGCCAAGGTGATGTAATCTCCATTTAAGGGACTGTGCCTTTGTATGAGGCTGCAACAACAAAGTGTTCATGTCATGATTATGTGAGGATATACTGTATGGTATAATACTACAAAACAAAGTGAAGTGGATATTGTTATTGATGTTTCAGTAAACATGAGACTGATGGTGTTTTATGGGGAGTTACTGAGAAAACTAAGCATTGAGGTCAAGGCAGGGCTCAACAATAAGGATTGCCTGATTGCCGGGCAAGTAAAATTCCACAGGCAAGTGGTAAAAAATAATTAAACGTGTATTTTTCTGGAGCTGATGATGGAAGTAGCTATCTCTTTTGAGAGTTGCACATACCACATACTGATCAGGCACTCGCGAGTAGGGATGGGCACTGAAGCACGCTATTAAACGGGCCCCATCATTAATCATTAAAGACCGTAGTATTATCACGCATGCTGCAGCCTCTCCTGCAGTCTGTGTCGGGCTGAGCTCCTCCATACACACACACCGACACACGTAGCGCAGCGGTCAGCAGATCAGACAGGCTGCGGTGGAGAATACTCGGTTGACAACAATTATGCTCGTTACTGTAAGTAAGTGCAATAAATCCTCTGAATGTAAAAAGCAATACTTTATCAATACACCTGTTCAACAAGCATAAACATAATGTAGAAATCTATATTTTAATCTGCTTTGTCTGCAGACTTTCATTTTTCACACAAGCACAGTGTGTTAGCTCGGGTAATAGTGAATAGTTACAAACAAGCTAAAACGAAGCTGCCTATGTAATCTAACTGTTTAGCTTAGTTTGCCACAAATTTGGCAAATTCGTGTAAACTTAGCTGCTGGCTAAGACAAACCAGCCACTACCCTCTCTGCCAGCGGTAACTTACCTGCAGTGAATCACAGCAGAAGCAGAGAGAGGAGGACAGGAGGAGAGACTGATACCGACTTGTTTCCAGTGAGATATTATTGAGTTTATATATTGACTTCGCTGTTGTAAACACTGTTGCTGCTCTAGAAACATTTTGTTATATTTAAAATATTCAATTCTAATCCTGTTATGAATTTATTCTTTTTTTAAATAATATATTTTTTAAAAAGCAATTATTTAGTAATGAAAAAGAACTGAAATAAAGAACAGCATAAGAGCATTGATAAGAATTGTATCAATAAAATCCTAAATGATACCCGTCCCTACTCATGAGAAAATGGTGTTGGTAAAGACAGTTTATTTACATAATTTTTCACACACTCACATTTAAGGAGTCCATCTCTAGGGAGAAGGATTGTTATACCATTTTCGATATGCAAGAATGTCTGTTGCTTTGCATCTATGACACACTGTGTCCTTGTTTTGATTCATTTACTTTATTTATAAAGATTAAACATGACAATTAACTTTAGTATAGGGGCAGGTAAAAATTGACTTCGGGCAAGGAGATTTCTGACCAACATTCCTGACCAGGCAAGTGAAAAAAAACCTTAATGTTGAACCCTGCAAGGCTGGCAAGGCAAAGAGGTGACAGATGTTCAAACTGACAAAGACGGCTTTCCTGCCAAGAAGCTGTTTGTAGATGTGGAGCTTCCTCACGTGTTTATCTCCTCATTTATTACACTGGATGCACAAACAAGTGGGACATTGTCCTTTGTTATAAAACTGGATCAACTATTACATCAAGAAAGGC
Source organism: Siniperca chuatsi (assembly GCF_020085105.1). Taxonomy (NCBI): domain Eukaryota; kingdom Metazoa; phylum Chordata; class Actinopteri; order Centrarchiformes; family Sinipercidae; genus Siniperca; species Siniperca chuatsi. Next base: position 6,255,016 of record NC_058057.1, read on the forward strand.
AAAAATGACTTGTATCCTGTGATTTCAGCTTTGGTCATGGTCTCTTGTAGGCTCAAATAAACAAAAGCCCATCTTGTTTAGCCATTTGGTGCAATTGGGTTCACAAATTTAACAGTCTAGATATGGTGATTATTAAATGGGAGCCTGGAGCCTGAAATTCTGAATTGTCCCATTTTTCATGTGTTTCATTGTGCTGTCATAAAAAGAGTGGCTCATCTTTTCTTAACTTTACATAAGCTTCCACTACAGGAAAAGTCTTATCAACAACTCTCTAATTGGATTTATCTACCAATTAGCAATCAAAAAGTAATTTCCCATGGGCCAAGTCATTATTACATTGTTACCGGTCAAAAACAAAATACAAGCAGTCATTACAGGCCAATCAGCTTAAGCAGAGCAGTCATTTATATGCAGTAAATAGTACAATTACACCAGTTACTAGTAAGGGAAAGAGGAGTGACTTATGACTAAATTAAAGAAATAGTTAAACATTTTTGGGAAATATGCTCATTTGCTTGAGTTAGATGAGAATATTGATGCCACTGTCATATCTTTACAGTAAATATGAAGTCGGTTAGCTTACCTTAGCATAAAGACTGAAAACAGAGGATACTAAAACATTGGCAGCATTAAGTCATGTGATCTATGTTACGAGCAATATGTCCACCGTGTTGCAGTGTTAATAACAGGGCATTAATTTTAAGCTAAAAAACCCTTTTGAAGAATTGTCTGGCACATACCAAACACTTGTTAAACAGTATAATATAATAGTAATATATGAAACCCTGGACCCTGGATTGAATGAACAACAGACCAAAACCTCTCACAGCATTGACTGAAAAACAGTTAAATGTTTCAGTCAATGCTGACTGAAAAACAACAGTGAGGAGTCAGTGGACTGCTGGAGAAAGATCAAGAACGACATTTACATCTGACGCCAAAGACCATCTTCAGACTGAGACAGGGGTTACAATTCCCCCCATTTATGACCACGTCTAATTACTTGACCAAAGTTCTATAATTAAATTAGGTCACATGATGACACCTGAACCTGTTCCATATGCTGAAGAAGGCTGTGAGATGTAGTTCAAAGCTTAGAAAGCTTGTAAATTGACCTATGAGCTTAGATTATTTTGTTGCGTACTGTTCTCTGTTCTTTTGTGGTGTAAAAAAAAACAAAACAACCAGGCCAACTAGAGGATGTGTTCAATTCAATTTTATTTATATAGTGCCAATTCATAACAGAAATTATCTCATTGCACTTTTCCTATAGAGCAGATCTAGACCATAGTCTTTATAATATTATTTACATAGACCCAACAAATCCCACCATGAGCAAGCACTTAGCGACAGTGGCAAGGAGAAACTTCCTTTAAGAGATAGAAACCTTGGGCAGAACCAGACTCAATGGTGGGCGGCTCCGGGTTGGTTGGGGGGGGCACAATGCAACTTCCACCAATCATTTTTAAATTGTAATAATGTAATCGTAGTGGTAATATTAATATTAATAAAGTATTAATAATTATATGAATGATAGTGATGAATGAACGATCCAGACTCTGCAGCTCTGGAGGCAGAAATACCTGCTGAAAGCGACAGAAGGAGAGAGGAAAGAGACGAGAAAGCACAAAACTACGGAAGAGAGGTCGAGTCAGTAACATGCATTAATGGGATAAAAATGCATACAAATGGCAAGGGAGAAAGGAGCTCAGTGCATCATGGGAAGTCTCCCGGCAGTCTAGGCCTATAGCAGCATAACTAAGGGAGGGTTCAGGACTCACCTGAGCCAGCCCTAACTATAAGCTTTATCAAAGAGGAAAGTCTTAAGCCTACTCTTACATGTGGAGATGGTGTCGTAGTCATCTGGACACTGTTTTCAGAATCAAGACGTTTCGGCTCCCATCCGGAAGTCATTCTCAATTGTGAAAAATGGTCCGAGAACTCAGAAATTTAAACTACTCTGTGTTACTTAAGCCCTGCCCTCAGGAAGGAGTCTTCCTGAGCATCATCAAGTTCACACGAGAGGATGCCAAAGAGAACCGCCTGGCCGTTCTTGATTGTTCTACACTCAGAGGAGAGGATGAAAAGCTCCAGATAGAAGTGTACAGGAAACCAACACATACGAATCAATACTTGCTCTTTGTGTGTTTTGACATTTCTAGCGTGAAATGTACATTGTATTTTCATAATCTTTGTTCAGTATTTCATCTTTAGTTAGTATTAAGATTCTTTCAGATCTCGATCGTTATGGTGGTTGCTAAGGACGCTGCTATCGCTGAAACCATAGATATGGCTGAAACCATGTAGCTTGCATGTTATTGTCTTTGCATTGTGTCACCAGATCTATTTTGAATCCTGCATTCAATCTAAAGAAAACACTAGGAATGGAGCGTGGCATCCACATTGACTATGTAACTGATTTTATGGCGTTAAAAAATAACACACCTGATTACACTTTAGTTAAATTCTGAAATCTAAGATTTCTTCTCTTGACATTCTATTTGGACTGTACGACGTTTCTATCAAATTTGAGTAATCAGTGAATTTGTTTGATACCATTATGCTGAAGTAGACTGAAATGGCATGCCAGTTTTAATTGCTACAGTATTTATCATTCAAACTGAATATGGCTGAGACACAAATGTAAAGTATACATTTGCAAATCTAAAAATGAGATGGTAGTAGCAATGAGATAGCTATGAGAGAAATGTGAGTTAATCTGCTACTACTACTATTACTGCGTAGTTCTATCATCTGTGTTGTTGTAAACAATCATTTTTGTTTAGATGCATGGCTGAGCTTGATATCATCCTTTCATTGACCTAAATTCGTTATAATCATGACATATGGAGCTATGAACTACATTTGCAATAAACTTGTTTCCCTTTATTTCCTTTAACACCCAGCAGAGCAGACAATAATAGATGGAGGGACCCGAGACATGACATCTTTCTTTGACAAAGGGATGACTCAGGTTGGGTCACCCCTCATAAAAGATGCCTGCTCAGCCACAGGTTTAACTACCTGTCGTAAAGGTGTGGTTTGTTTTCTAGCTATTCTTAAATTAACAAATGGTAAATGTATATTTGTCTGTTGCAGTAATGTTATGAGAGTGTTGCAGCTGAAACTCACACATTACACAGGTAATATAATGTTGCTAAAATGTTTCTCTTCACTTTAGTGACATGGTTGCCTTAATTTTCTCTCTATCAGAACTGGATTGGAAATTACAAGAGGGCTTTCAAGTGTCCCTCCTGTTCACCGAAGCCAAAACTCCTGAAAAGAGATTTGTCAGGTTATAATCTCTTTTGCAGGGATGTTTTAAAAAAACAAGGGTAAGTAATTTTGGGAAAGCTTTTAGACTAATACTAATACATTCAATATAAACTGGTGAAGGCTGTATGCTTTAGCAAGTATGACCATGTATGACCATCAGCATTTCATTTACATCTTTTTTTTCCCACAAAACAACCCAACCCCCCCCCCCAACACAATCAACTTATTATAACACAGCAACCCTATAAGTGTTTCTAACTTGCAGTGAGTTGCTGTCATAAGATGATACAATGCTATCTGTGGAGACAATAGCTGTTTTACACAGAGATTGTGCAATAGGCCCGTAACCAAGGCCTGTCATTATGTCGCCTTTGTGTTTTTGCACTGAACCAAAGAATATTTCTGCCCCAGTGTGTGATTTTAGACAGCATTCTGGCTTTCCGGAAGCAAAAGAAGCTTGACGGGCGTCACATGTAACACAACAGCAGCGGCATTCCGTCCTTAGTTGCTGCATAGCATAACTGTCAGGGTAGCATATCAGATAGGAGTTATTTTGTCTACTGTAGTAGTTCTATACCTTTTTAAGTCGCAACCCCTCAGAATAATCAGGTTGGTGTTGGCAACCGCCGACACCCCGATGCAAACACATTGATTGCTAATAAACTGCCTGTCTGCCTGAGACTGAAACCAGCTGATGTATACATCATTGACAGCCTTTGTGTACAAACTAAACTACTTGTACCAGGTTATTAAATAGAGCATGGTGTCATTGTCCACCATATGAATAATCATACAGTTGCTTCTGATCAGTGGGTTCTTCTGATCTTCTATGGCTTCGATTCCATGGAATTTCAAAATGTAAATGCAGTAGCATCACCCATCAGATGAAACCACATGCATGGATATACAGTGGTGTGAAAAAGTGTTTGCCCCCTTCCTGATTTTTTGTGTTTACTTGTGTTATCTTTGACTAATATTTAAATTTGTTTGATGATCTGAAACATTTAAGTGTGACAAACATGCAAAAAAATAAGAAATCAGGAAGGGGGCAAACACTTTTTCACACCACTGTACATGACATATGAATGGGTCTTCTTAACAAACTACCTGTAGGAGTGCGAACAATACATGAACGTATAGACCATTCCTGGAAAAAGCTCTGTAATTCTACCCATTTTCCAGGTCTGTCTGCGTGTGTTGTATCATCCCCAATCAAGACAACATCTCCTACTTTGAGTGCAGTAGGTGTAGGAGTCTCACATTTGTGGGCTGATTTCAAGTCCATCAAATAGTCTCTGCGCCAGCTGTTCCAAAAGCTGGTCAAAAGTCTCTGCCGGTATTTCCACCTTCGACCCAGCTCCTCACTGTTTGCTGTTACCGGAGAAGGTACAGTCTTTAGTGGTAGTGAAGTTAGGCGTTTACCAACCAAAAAGTGAGAAGGGGTAAGTGGCTGTGGTTCTAAAGCCTCACTGTGTACATACGACAGAGGTCTGGAGTTCAACACTGCCTCAACTTCAGCAAGAATAGTTGTTAGCTCTTCAAAGTTCAATGAGGCTTTCCCCAGTACCCTTTTTAAACACGTTTTCACAGATCTCACGAGCCTCTCCCAGAAGCCCCCCCACCAAGCTGCTCACTCAGCAATGAACTTCCAAGTGATTCCCTTGTCAGTAAAGAACTCCAACCCTTTAATATTTTGCCATAGTTCTTTCAAGTCCTTGTCTGCTCTTTTGAATGTCCTAGCATTGTCAGAGTAAATGATCCTACATAGCCCTCGTCTGGCAATAATTCTTTTTAAAGCAAAGAGGAAGTTTTCAGTTGTATGATCTGACACCAACTCTAAATGCACAGCTCTAGTTACCGCACATGTAAAAAGAGCGATGTATGCCTTTGTAGACTGCCCCCTAATTTTAACTTACAAGGGTCCTGCAAAATCTACCCCTGTAACTTCAAATGGAGGGGACTCAGTCACTCTGTCTCGAGGTAAAGGAGCAGTAATCTGTTGTGCTGCCTTTACTTTTAGTTTTCTGCAAATGTAACAACCTGAAACAATGCGTTTTACAAGCTGTCTACCCCTCAAAATCCAGTAATGTTCTCTGACTTGAATCAAAGTGTCTCTTACAGCAGCATGCATTACCTTTTCATGACATGACTGAACCAGGAACTCTGAATATTTGTGATTTGTACGTAATACCCAGGGGTGTTGCTCTCTGAAACTAAAGTCAGTGTTCTGTAGTCTTCCCCCAACACATAGTAGACCATTTTCATCTGAGAAAGGTTTCAAGTCTTGAGCCTCTTTTCACATCTTGTCTTGACCTTAGCTGGAATAGTTCAGAACTAAAACAGGTCTTTTGTGTCACCTTTACCCAGTAAGTTTCTGCTGCATTAATCTCCTCTGCAGTTAACTCTCCCTGAACCTTCTGCTTGGACCGTGTATTAATAACAAACCATTTGACCCATGCAGTTATTCTTAACACAGTCTTAAGTCTACTGTACTTCTCTAAGTTTAACAGAGGTTCAGTTTGTTCTGTGCTAGTAAGTTGTACAACAGTCTGATACTTTGATTTCAGCTCAGTGTTTACCTCATTAACCACATAGTTCTGATCAATGTCCGTTTCCCTTACAGCTGTGGACAGTGAAGTGGGTCCATTCCACCATAGCTGGCTCTCAATAAGGCTCTGTGCATGCTGACCTCGTGTAGGCAAGTCAGCAGGGCTCATTTTGCCAGCACAGTGGGACCACAACTCTGGGTTGGTGAGCCCTTGTATTTCAGTCACTCTATTGGCCACGAAAGGCTTCCACCGCTGGGCTGAGCTGTGGATCCAATAAAGAGTGATCATCGAGTCCGTCCACAGGTTTAGCTGGTTCTTCTCCATGTTCAGTGGTTTGAGAAGACTGTCCTAACCTCGCTCCAACAAGTGCATCCATCAGCTCCAAACGAAGCAATGTCATTTTCTTTAGTGGTGCAACTCGTGACTTTAAGGCCACAAACTTGTAACAGTCTCTCCTTGTTTGTTTTGTCCTTGTAGATATACCACAGCACTGTAAACCTTTTCACTTGCATCCCAGTAGACATGCAACTTTACAGTGTGTGAGTCTGGATGAATCTCAATGTGGTACCACCTGGGAATGGCCACCAGGTGGAGCAGTGGTAACTCTGCACACCACTGTTCTCATTTGTCAGTCAAATCAGTGGGTAATGGTTCCCCAACTGAGCCCTCTTTCCCACATTTCTTGAAAAAGGCACTTCACTCTAAACAGTAAAGGGAGTGAGAAACCCAATGGGGTCAAATATGCGGGCTGATGTTTGTAGTACACCTCCCTTTGTGTTTTCCTTGTCTTTTAAAATGTTCATTAGTCCTCTTTGGTCAAACACAAAATCGTCCTCCTCTGGTCTCCACACGAGTCCTAGAACCTTGAGCACTTTTCCACAGGAATCTGACTCTCCAGTGCACTGTACACCTTTTTCTTTCCACATTGCTCTCAGATCAGGTGAGTTGGTTACCCATTTGCACAGGTTCATGCCTGCCTGACAGAGAATGTCCTTTGCTGCTGTTGTCACATGTACAGCCTCCTGCACATCTAGTGAGCTCGAAATGAAGTCGTCAACATACAAAGAGTCTCTGAGTGTCTGTACTGCCTTTGGTTGTTCTGTTTCGAATTGTTTGAGATGTTTTCCTATTGTGGCAGCGAGCAAGAATGGGCTGGGAGACACTCCAAAAACTACTCTGTTCATTCTCAGGACACGTACCTCATTTTTACAATCTTTAGTTGGAGGTCCGTGCAGCCACAGGAACCTAACAGCGTTTTTGTCCTTTTCTGAAAGAGAGATCTGGAGAAAAGCCTTGGTTATATCTGCAGTGAATGCTATCTTGTGCAGTCTGAACTGAATAAGCACGTCCAGCAGGTTTGGGTCCAGTGTACAATTGAGTGATGAGCAACCTTCTTCATGTGATGATGCATCAAATACCACTCTAAGTTTTGTTGTGGCCTTGTCTTCTCGTACGACAGCGTGATGTGGCATGTAATATTTCACAGTCTCTTGTTTCTCCGACACTGTTGTATCCTCTATTGCATCCTCACAAATGCCTTGCTGGAGGTAGTCCTGTATAACATTGTTGTACCTGGCATACAAGGTTGCATCAGTTTTCAGTTTTTTCACAAGACTCTCTAAACGTCTCTTTGCTACCCTTAAGTTGTCTGGAAGTTGTGTCTTATCTGCTCGCCATGGCAACTCTACTTGGTAGCGGCCATTTTCAAAGGCGGTTGTCTTTTCAAAGTCTCGTAGGACATCCGAGTCCTCTGGGCTCTCTGTCTGACTGTTGACTATGCCCAAGGACTCCACTTCCCAGAATGCATGTAGCTCTTTAGAGATCTGGGCGTCTTCAGTCAAACTGATGTGCATGCAAGTGGTGTCTGTAACACTGGAGGTAGCCACTGGCCCCTGTAAAGCCCACCCAAAAATGCATTCAACTGCTACAAGTGAGTTTGTAACCTTTTGGACCTTACCAGTAACTGCCTGCCAGTAGAAATCTGCTCCTTTTAACATTTGTAACTCTTGGTCGTTAGCACCCTCTAGTGGAAATTCTGCAAGCTGCAGCCTTCTTTTCTTTATTTCTGTTTGAATGGGCTCGCTCGGTACCTTAATCTGAGGAGTCTCTACTGCCTCTATCTCAATTCTCTTTTCAGTGTTCCACATGTTCTCAAGCTGAACTCTCACAATATTACATTTCTCTGTCACAGGAGAGGTGGAACCAAAAACATGGAGGTTGAGTATCTCTTGCCTTACAACTGGCAACCCTAGTGCTCTGACTATGCTTCTGTGAATGAAACTACACTGGCTGCCTCCATCTAACAGGCAGCGAGTTATCTTTCTCTCTTTTAGGCCTACAGTCCATGCCTTAACTGTCTGAAGCAGTACTGTCTTCGGAGTATCTGTCTTAACCTTTACAGGACTTGTCACAGAAGACAACACAGCATCTGTAATAGTCCCACTGTTGGCAGGGTCAGCGTCTGGCTTTATCTTCTGACTGTTCACAAACTGACTGGTGGTGTCTACAGTTGCATAAGCTACATGAAACTTTAGCTCTGCAGTACTTTGCTATGTGCTTTGGTGCTAAACATACATAACACCTACCCAGTTTTCTCAGTTTTTCTTTGCATGCACCTACTGTATGGTCTGGACAATTCTCTGGTTTGTGGTTACTACTGTCACAGTTCACACAGGTCTGGGGTGCGCTGTTAATGGTGTGCAAAGCAGTCGCCGATGGACATTCCACTTTCTAGGTTTAACATCACCGGCGTAGGACGTCTTCCCCGTTGGCTTGTTGTTTGGAGTAAGGTCCTTCGTAGTGTGGCCGGGTCTGGTAAGCTGGAGCGCCCGTTCTGTGCTCTGCACCTCGTTCTGTAGAAACTGGATCAGCTCAGGCACCTTCCATTCGTTGGTCGAGTCCAGTCTGCGGGTGTAAGGCTAATGCTATATCTTCTGGGATGAGCTGCATAAGCACTGGACATAGCAAGCAGCCATAAGTGTCACTGTGAACTCCTAATGACTCCAAGCTGCGTATCTGGATCTGACATTCATCATACAAGTGCCTCAGCGCAGCCACATCAGAAAATCTTTTAACAGGAGTCAACTTCAATAGTTTAGACATGTGGGCACTAATCACAATGTCCTTTCTCGCAAAACGGGTCTGGAGTAACTCTATTGCAGCATCATAGATGTCATCTGTTGTGAGCCCTGCAATAGTTCTAGCTGCTGCTCCAGTCAAATAGGATCTGAGGTAAGTAAACTTATCTGTCTTGCATAACGCATCATTTTCGTGAATAGCTGTTTCATACTGAGACCAGAATTCCTGCCACTGGCTTATTTCACCATCATATTTGGCTATCATTAGCTTGGGAAGTTTAACAGTCTGTCTGGATTGGGATGCATTTGATCCTGAGCTTACGTCTCTCTCGTGGCCTCCAGTGATCTTTCAATGATGCTAGTGGCGCGAACCTTCCATGTGAGAATGCGGTCCATGTATTCAATAGTGCTCCCGACCTCCGCCTCCAGATGTCTGTAGCAGTCTCATCTTCAATGCCTTTGTCTAAGTCGGTTAAACTTTCTTCCTTCGATGATAAAACTGCCAGGAATTCACGGATTTTGCTAGTATCTGGTCTTTCTTTGCCCGCTTCTTCGTCTAGACGGGTTAACAGCTTGGTTGTAGCGGCACGTATAGTGGCGCGCTTCCTTTTCATCCGCTCTAGTCCCTCCGTCATCTCGGCTGTTAGCAATAGCCGTTAGCTGTTCACTTCGTTCGAAAAAGTTCATAAAGTCCTTACTTCCCGGGTTTCGGCACCAAAATATTACGACGTGAAAGCTTCCCTATGATGACAGAGGCGGATGTCTTTGCTGGAACTTAAGAGTTCACATTTTTTATTGAACTTTGGCTGCAACACAGCACCGTGAACTTCTTCTTTTAGTCAATGTTGCGACACACACTAACACATTACATCCTGTTGCGCACCCTTCACAATAAAATACATTTTTCTTACAACTGCATAACATTAAATACAAATATGTCACAACAACATATGAAGGATTATGCAAGCTCATATATTCATAGGAAATCCAGTTTGTGTTAATATATATTTTTAATTAGCATGTTCTGTCAATATATGTTTAGTCAGCTCTTCATCACCAACCACAGTGGTATCTGTCCTTGACTTGGTGAAGCAAGTCCAGGATTTGTTCAACCACAAGTACATTAAGCTAATTTGTCTGCATTTTCAGTTAGATGTAATTCTTATTTTAAAAGATATACATTTTTATTCATTTCATTGAACGTCAGACATTTAGCTTAGAATTTACACTTCAATATGTATTACTGAACTGCTACTCTGATTGTTTTGTTCCATTGTTCTGTTATATATTTCTTAATGTATATACATATTGTAGCGATGTAGTGCATTAGACTGCACAAACAGATTCTGAAATAATTCAGACCAAGACATTTAATGAAACCAGAATAATAACATAGTAAACATGTCCACAGACAAATTACATTTTAATTTAAGTTTTGATCTAGCTCACATATTCTGCACACACCTTATGTCTCCAAACTGTCATTTCCCTCACTTGCCTCTTTCCCTCGCATATTAGTTATTCCCACCAAAAATGCAAGGGAGACATGTAGAAATACATGCAGGGAAAGAGGAACAGAGGAAACATCCATTCCTTTCAGACTTCATACATATAATGTGATGTGTATGATGTGATAATTGATCTAGTCAATACACAGGAATACATTTGAGATACTTGAGATATTACAAACACTTTATTAGGAACACAATACTAATGTGGGTTGGGCCTCCCTTTGCTCTCAAACAGCCTTAGTTCTTGGTGTCATGGATTCCACAAGTATTGGAAACATTCCTTTGAGATTCTGCTCCATGTTGACATGATTGCTTGACATAATTTCTGAAGATCTGTTGGCTGCACATTCATGCTGCATGAAAAATGCACATTTAGCCTTTTTTTCCCCCCTACATTTATATTGTATATAAAGTCCTAACTGTTGTCTTTTTTACTTTAAAGTGGCAGCAGATGGTTCTGAAAAGGCTTCCCTATCAGGCACTGGCCAACCAGACACTTAACATTGAAGACACAAGTCTGCCCAATGACCTTATGTTGAGGAAGCCTTCTTTTAATGGACAGAAGCAGCTAGAAATTGGTTTGAAAGAGGAGAAACATCTCCTTTCAAATAAGTATGTTTTTTAGCTGATTGTTTCTATATGAATTGTGATATAAATACATGAGATAAGTTATGCTCCCTGAGCCTCTCATAGTCCAGGTTTGTCTGTGGCTATTGCATAGCTAAATACTAAGTCTGTAAGTACTGTGAGTTAATGCCACCTTTCTTAAATGTGACCTCTCTTTCACCAGGCACACAGCAAGATCCTGAAGTCAATTCAGTGGAGACAGCCCAATCTGAACCACAAGGTCTGACAGAAATGCAAATATTAGTGACAACCACTGTAAATTGTGGTGAAGTATTGTGTAACTATATGAAATAATGTATGTTCCCTGATCCATTCATATTTTTATTAAATCATGTGGCTTTTTTGTAACCAGATAATTTGAGTTTGTAAGTAATGTGAGTACCATTCTAGAGTGTGGTTGTTCTTTCACCAGCAATGGGGAAGTTCCTTCAGGGGACACAGCTCAGTTTCTCCCACCAGGTATGACATTTTACTGGGTTAATTCTCTTCTTTTGTAATGTCTTGGATGACACCTCATTTTTCCTTAAAGACAGATGTTAAACAGTTTTTGTGCACTTTGAATAGGTTGAGCTTATGGTGTCTCCATGGCCTTTTTAACACATAAATGTGACATTGAACTACATGCTAAAATACATATAAATATCCCTCAAGATACAAAATATACATGATGATATCACAAAACTTAACATTTCTTACCTATATTTACCATAACCATTATCTATACAGATAGTCATTCAATTCTGAACCCAAAGTGCTGACACACAGGTGCAGTTGTATTTGCTTTCTACACATTCCATTGCAGAATGTCATGGTACAGCTGTACCATGCCTAGTGTTGGTCCCCTGTTGGTTCCTCTCCTGTGTATGTACCTGTGTGTGCTGTGGGGCACGGCCTCTGGTGAACTTCCAATCAGAGAGTGACACACCTGCTACCCATCTGCTGCTGCTCACCTGCTCTCAATCCACCAATCAACACCTGGCAGTATATCTACCCGGCTCTTCTCACCAATCTTCGCCAGATTGTCTGTTTACCCAAGTGGTACTACACTGTGCCCTCTGACTTACCTTGCTTGAAGATTACCTTCATGTTATCTGAAACCTTGACTAACTCTCTGACTCCTTGGGTTCATTCCTCTCACCTGCTTCCAAGATACTCACTGGTTTTCCAGGAAAACCTCACCTCGGATCTCCACTGCTCCACCTCAGCCCGCTGTCCTCGCTCCGCCTGCCTGCTCTCCCTAGTCTCTTGCCAGCCCGCTGTCTTCACCCAGTCCACCGGCTCACAGCGATTACCTCCACACTCCTGGTTACTCATTGTACTTGATAATAAACTGCAACTACTTCACTCCCTCTGTGCTAGTCCTGCTTTTGGGTCCAGCCACGGTGTACCATAACACATAAACCCAATAAGCAGTAGTCATGGTAACACTTCAACACCTAAATGGTTTTAAAAACCTGAATTAGTTAAGCTTGAATTTGGACATTTGGAATGGCACCCATTTTGATCAAATTTTGATAGAGCTGGAAATTAGCACAATAGTTCCCCTTTAAAACTAAAGAGGATAGAACAGGCTGAGTGAATTTTAAATACAAATTCAAAGTTTTATTTTAAAATTCTCACCTTAAAACTTCTGCATGATTCACCCAATTTAACATTTACAATTACTATCAGTAATATTAGTATCACTTATGTATGTAAGTAAGGTAATACTTACTTTTCCCAAACATCTTGTGAGGTCATGAGTGCAGCTGATCACACTGCTCCAGCCTTGTCAACATGGAAAAACAGATTTTATCAGTGAAAATTATAAACCGTGTAACAAAATAAACTTCAAGAGCAGCACAACCACCAGGTCATAATGTTCAGCTTTTGTTGAAACTGTTTAAGAGGTGCAGATTCAATTTCATGGTCATTTAGGGGTTATTTGTGGTAATGAGCTATACAGATGTTTGTGATATTCTCTTAGACAATTTTGACCACAAGAGAACATAATCATCCTGAAGGAAGGACATTTTTGGCGGCCGTTATATTCTACATTCATAACATTAGTATTACAGTGAAAAATACAGTTGAAACATTCTTTGCTGTACACGTTCAGTTCCTGGTGCTCAATTAGTTTTTGGATAGAGTCCTCTTCCCAGATCCAAAAATCAGGGAAGTAGTCCAACAAAGGCAAACAATTCTGACAGGGAGTAGGCAAAGTCCAAAAACTAAAGTCCATGCAAGGTCCAAGAGAAACAGCAGACTATCCAACACACTGAAAAACAAAGGCCAGGACACCTGACAAGTAGACAATGACAAACTGACAAACAAAGGAAGCAAACAGGCTTAAATACATTCAGGTGAGGGGAGACAACGAGACACTGGTGAAACTGATCAGGGTGGAACAAACAATCAAAACTGGTGGGAAACGCAAACAAAGACAGCAAGTAAAACTACCAGACACATGAAGGGAAAAGAGCATCAAAATAAACCAGGAAATAACTACACTACAAGCCTCAAACCATAACAGGAACATATATTTTTAACCTCTGACAGTGAACTTATTGACATTTACATTGTGTAGGTTTTTCTGTTTCGTTTTTTTTTCAGAGCTACAGTGCATTTTAATTAGCATCATGCCATTTATACACAAGTTTAATAAAAAAGGTACTTTAGCTCTCTAACTTCCTTACTTAAAGGGTGGCCGAAAAATCTAAATACTCTTTTTTTTAGTTTTTTAAATTACATTGAAGACCAGTCCCAAATCCCATACTTTGGAAAAATAACATTGTATTTGTATTTTTCATGATTTCAGCCATCTCTGTATGTGCTTCCTCTTCAACGGACTTGTTTTTTTCAGATATGAGACCCAGGGCTTTTGCTTTAAATTGAGAAAGGAAATCCAAAGGAAGACATTATATTATTAAACTATTATTTTTCACACCAAATCAAGACATTATGGCAAGTATTACTATGAAAATTATCATGACCAAAGTTTTGTTCCCAAACTTGGACATGTGGTGCCCCCGTGGCTAAAGGGTAAGGTTGTTTGATACATTGCTTAAGCATCTTATAGGAACATTACAACATATTCTTAGAAGAGAGGGAAGACATAAATAAAGACAAAGAAAATAGGCCTAAATGACATGGAATATTCACCTTGGTCAGGCCAATCATATGCTAATCAGGTACTTAACAGTGATGAGGGAGGTGCAGCCAGAAAACAAAAGCCTGATTACTGATTACTGGGCCATCATGGAAACAAAAGGAGGTCAGTTTCAGGTGAAACTAGGCAGGGTAAACAGCGGAAACTCAGGAAGACTCGTTCCTGAGGGCAGGGCTTGAGTATTCTGAAAACAGTGTCCAGGTGACTACGACTGAAACCTTTTCTACGATGGAATATTTAACACTGTTTGTTAGACTATTGACACTGCTTTGTCAGTAGTCTAAAGTAATCCACTTTTTGGTTTTCAAACATAGTTCTCCATTATATAAATGTAAATAAAGGCTCTATTCAAACATGACAAGGTTGTCACAGATAGAGTTGTACTGTAATGTAATGTGTGACAGTTACAATCTTGTTTGTCCTCACTACTCGTGAGTGCATTTACACATGCACTAGTATTGTAGTTAATGATAACTTTTGGAGTATCCCAGTTAAGTGTTGTGCATGCAAACATTATATCCTGGATTTTAGATTTTAGCACTCCAATAGAAACCAATACCAATACAATACTGTGGCTGATCCAGGTCATGCCATGCCATGCCATGATTATTCTCTCGGTCCATTCAGAACTGAGGCAAAAGAAGTGATCTTTTTCTCTTAAACCTTGTGCTGTTGTAGTCACTCTATTGTCTGTGACTGCATTTCATTCAGACTGGTTGTAAATGTTACAGAAATGTTAATGGTTCTGACCCTGTCCTTGACCTTGCTGGCATGACTTTTACGGAAAAGTGCCACAGAATCTTTTCAAACATGATGCCAAAATGTAAAATTGACAGCAATTTTACTAATTGATGTGCACGTCTAAAATTGGACAGACAGACAGACAGAGAGAGAGGGATACCACTTCTTCACCTTGGCTCTTTCTTATTTTTGAACTGTAGTTCAGCAAGGCATCAGTCAGCAGGTCAACTCTATGTGAAGGGGTCATTTCTTTAGTCACCTTACCAAACCGGCAAAGATATGACCACAGTCGTTCCAAATGGTAAATGGACTGCACTTCTATAGCGCCTTTCTAGTCTTCCAACTACTCAAAGCGTAGTATCACACACACCCCATTCAGACATATTCATACACTGATGGCAGATGCTAACTGCCATCAGTCCAAAGAAACTAACTAATCATTCACACACACACACACCGAGGGCACAGCCCTTGAGAACAATTTGGGGTTCAGTGTGGTGCCCAAGGACATGTCTAGATTTTTCCTTGCACTTTGCTATGCCTCCACAGTGTCATACTTCCTTGACTGACTGGTGCAATTACCTATAGACACAAAGTAGTCCCTGTCCTTTAAGTAGGATTCAAACCAGTTTGATAATGTGCCAGAAAGTCCCACCCAGTTTAACAGTTGGTCTAGGAATGTGTTGTGGTCAATTGTGTCGAATGCAGCACTGAGATCCAATAATACCAAGACTGAAATTCTGCCACTGTCTGTGTTTAAGCGGATGTCATTGAAGACTTTAACAAGAGCAGTCTCAGTGCTGCGGTGTGGTCGAAAACCTGACTGGAAGACATCAAAACAGCTGTTTAATGCCAAGTTGTTCAGCTGTTGAAAAACAGCTTTTTCAGTGATTTTACTTAAAAACAGGAGGTTTGATATGGTCCCACAATTGTTCATTAGTAATGTGTCTAGATTGTTCTTTTTTAAGAGTGGTTTGATGACTGCAGTTTTCAGGGCCTGTGGGAACACACCTGAGAGAAGAGACATGTTGACAATTTGTAGAAGATCTGAGGCCATTAGTTATTTTTGAAGAAGCCTGTTGGCAGAATATCAAGGCAGCTGGAAGAGGATTTCAGATGTTGTATAATGTCCTCCAAGTTTTTATGGTTAATAGGATCAAATTGTGTCATGTTATTTGAATTGATTTTAATTGGACACAGGGACAACACATATCCTGTCCCTGATATGGAGGCACTGACTGACTAATTTTCTGAATTTTGAAGAAGGAGGCAAATTCATTACAGGTCCTGGTAGATAGAAGTGCAGAGGCTTCTGACACAGGAGGGTTTGTAAGCCTGTCGACAGAAGCAAACAAGGCACGTGCATTATTATTGTTTTTGGTGATGGTCAGAGAAGAAGGACCACCTTGCATTTCTCAGTTCTGAATTAGAGATCTCTTTATAATTCTCTCTTTATAGATGTCATAATGAATCTGGAGATTTGTTTTTCGCCACCTGTGTTCAGTTTCTCTTTTTTCTATTCTCACCAGCGAAGCATGTCTCCATGGAGATCTTTTCAGAGACAGACTTCATCGTAGTGGGTGCCATGGCATCAATAACATTTGTAATTTTAGAATTTAAATTATCTACAAGCTCATTGATTGAGACCCAAGAGAAGGGTGGGTGTGGAAGCCTGAATAAATATTTCGCTGGTGTTTTCATTGATATACCATTTTGTGATTACCTCTGTTTGAACATTTGTGTGCACGGAGATAGCACTCTTAAATTAAATACAGGAATTTCAATTAAATTTTCAATTTTTATTTATTTATATAGCGCCAATTTATAACAGATGTTATCTCATTGCACTTTTCTTATAGAGCAGGTCTAGACTGTACTCTTTATAAGGAATGATCAGAGAGACCGACATCAGTCACCATAACCTTGGAAATGTTCAGACCCTTTGAGATGATTAAGTCTAGTCAAGTGTGCCCCTTGTTGTGTGTGGGCTCCGTCACATCCTGAGTCAATCCATAGTTATCAAGAACACAACCGTAACTGTGACAGTGTGTCAAAACTGGCTGAGGACGTAAAGCTAATGGTGGAATTGAATGCCGATGGGGGTTTAGGATAGAGATAGTGGGAGTAGGGCGAGGGAAGGCGTGGGGGGTAAGTATGGTTCCAGCAGTGACCAGCTCTTTTATCTGGTCAGTGAACTCCAAGAGAGGGGAGGAGGGAGAAAGGGTGACTGGGGATGAGGGTGACCTAGATGGGGTTTGGGGGGGGTTGAAGAAAGTAAATCCTCACCGGTGGTTGTTGGTGAGGGAGGTGGAGACTCTTCCTCTCAGCTCTGTTGTCTCTGATGATTAAAGCTCTCTTCAGATGGGGGCTGAGATAGCTCTCTGTCAAGGTTTCTGCCATGCTGTGTTATGTCTTCCACCTGTTTTGATTCCTCCTGTTTTGTCCTTGTCAGGCTGAACAGATGGGTGATGCAGGAAGTAAAACATGGGACTTATGGCAATGTCATCGCAGAGTATTTTAACCCTGCCTTTTATGTACCTGTGATCAACACATTGAAAACATTCACATCAAATGAAAAATGGATCAAAACATGCCTGTGAACTTTACCTTTGGGAAGACTAACGTGAAACTCCATTTTAGACATTCAAAAAGCTTTATCTCCTTGGTGAAAACATGATGCAGCAGCAGAGGCTCGATCCTCACTGTTTTGTGAGTTATTATGAAAATCAAGCAGGGGGCACTTTTACGGGGCACCCATTATGTACGGGAGAAGCATAGGGTCTATATTCTCAAGATTATTTTGTTTTGTAACACCTTTGATAAAAAAGGTTCTGCCATCGCTTAGCCTCATCTTAAATTGGTCACCAAAAACATCGCCTCGGAGGTGACATGCCATGCCGTCGGTAAACTAAGCCGTCAATTGGACCAGGGATTTCAAGAAGGATCCAGCAGTATGATGGTTAGAAGAGCGAGAAAGAGACCGCAGGGCGGTGTGTCAGGGGGGATCTAAAAAATGCCAGCTCACTGAAAAGAAAAAATCAGTCAGTAGAAGCGAGCCCAGAGGAAAGAACGCTCTTGGGAGGTCTGGAGATATATTTTAGAAAAAAAGATGGCTCTTTTACATCACAAATAAGCAGAATGCAGCATGGCGAAGCTGGACTTATTTTCGGCTCCCATGCTGCAGTTGTCTATCGATGAAAAGCTCTACACAGAAGTCCTGCCTCTGTCAGCCGTTAGAGACGGAGGCCCCATTCAATTATTTATTCCCGGAGACGATGAAAATTATTTGGACCTGAATGACACATTGTTATATGCCACCGTGGGTCTTATTAATTATACTCTGAATAAAATTTTCAGCTAATGTGATGTTGGGATTTACAATGGTTAAAAGGGGGCTTATGTATGTGCAATAAATAAATTATGGCTATCAGAAATATCAAAGATAATCATAAATAACTAATGAATAAAGTCCTCCGGGCACCGCTCTGTGCTAGGGAAGAAATTAACTGCTCTACACAGGGGCTCTCCATTGTTGAGTCTGGAATGGAGGGTGAAATTAAGATGGTTGTTCAGTACAACTAAGCGATGTGGTTGTCTATGGTGTTGCGTTGGCAGACACCTTGTAGTGTAGTTTTGGGCAGTACCTTGGCCTAACCTAACAATGTAGCCTACACTATCAGAAGTAGCTCTCTGTGGAAGAGGGGTAGCTACAGCACCATCTAGTGGGTCTAGTGGGCATCAGATTGGGGCCAATAAAGGCAAAGCAGGTTTACAAAAGTAGGTTTGCTTTCCAAACTTTCAACATGCGGTAACAGTAAGAGGATGTTTCTTAAAGTTTACACAGACTGAAACACGTGGAAGTTACAGCTGGGTACAAAACTAGGTTTCACAGGGGTGGTAGCATGCTGTGGCTCTATCTCAGGCTTTATTCTTAATCAGGCTGAAATGCACAGCAGTGACAGCCAGGAACAAAAACTCTTTATGTTACACAGGGCTAGTGGCACGCTGTGTCTTAATAAAAAGGAGGAGCAGTTAAATTAACAACCGACAGCTTGACTAGTTTTCACTGAATGTGCTATTCAAATGCTGGACCAAATTCTTACAATTCCTACAGAGTAGGATCAACTTGGAAGGCTAGCAGCAATAGCAACTCTTATGAGTACACAATGAGGCTTAAAGAACAACCAGAATCTCTCAAATTCTCTAAATTTGAGGAATGAATAAATTCACACCACAATGTACTTCTTTGTAAGTACAGCGGGATGTCTACTCCTGTGAAAGACTAGAGGCAGTGAATGTAAAGACTTTTGCTAGTATAAAAATTTAAGAGTGGAATCTAAAGTTTTGATACTGGCCAAAAATTATGCTTACAATTAATATTACACAATTATGAATAATTGCCAACAGTACTATGCCTCACACACGGGGCACCATTTGTTGGGATTTACAACACTTAAAGGGGCCATCCACTTGTGTAGGTGCGACGGTGAAAATTATTTGGATATGCCACTGTGTTATATGCCACCGTGGGTCTCATTAATTATTAATTTCAGCTAATGCGATGTTGGGATTTACAATGGTTAAAAGGGAGCACCTGTGTAGGTGCGATAAATTATTAAATTATGGCTATCAGAAATATCAAAGATATTCATAAACAATTTTAATGAATAAAGTCCTCGGGGGCACCACTCTTCTTAAACAAGAGAAATGATAGCCAATTAATTGAATGAGTCTCAGAAAATACACTAAACTATCAATTTGGAACTCAGATTAATAATTTAATTAATAATTATAACCAGAATTACCACCAATAGCTACTAGGTTGAAGGATTTGTGAGGATTTTTGAGTCCAACATAGAGAAGGATGGTAAATTACTCACTTT